>NC_041397.2:332929691-332952282 GCF_900747795.2 Erpetoichthys calabaricus
AGCAGCGGCGCTGCAAGTTTGGTTTGTTTTCAGTTAAGTCAGGCATTAGGCAAGTGTCATTGAATAGCGGCGCGTGATTGAATAGCAGCGCTGCAAGATTAGTTTCTTTTCAATAAAGTCAGGCGTTTGGCAAGTGTGATTGAATAGCGGCACTGCAAATTTAGTTTCTTTTCAATTAAGTCAGACGTTAGGCAAGTGTCATTGAATAGCGGCGCGTCAATGAAGAGCGGCGCTGCAAGATTAGTTTCTTTTCAATAAAGTCAGACGTTAGGCAAGTGTCATTGAATAGCGGCACTGCAAATTTAGTTTCTTTTCAATAAAGTCAGGCGCACTTTGCAGCAGCGAAGTTCTGCTTTTAAATTTTTATTAAGATCAAAAGAAAACCTTTTTAAACTGAGGGAAAATATACCAATAACAATTTGTTAAGGATCTGTTTTTTGTGAAGCTGCCTTTACTCAGCCTGTCCGCTGTTTTATAAATGAATGCCATATAAGGCCGTCCTTTCTCCTTCACAGTCAGTTCACATGATTACGTGTGAGGCGTGATGACACGATACGCAACCGCTGCAACCCTGCCTCCCACGGCCAGCGAGCTGCTGTCCATTACTGTATATGGACAAAAAAGAGGTTCCAGTTATGACCGTTATGCTTTGAATTTTGAAATGAAACCTGCCTAACTTTTGTAAGTAAGCTGTAAGGAATGAGCCTGCCAAATTTCAAAATTCCACCAACACGGGAAGTTGGAGAATTAGTGATGAGTGAGTGAGTGAGTGAGTGAGTGAGTGAGTGAGTGAGTGAGTGAGTGAGTGAGTGAGGTGAGTGAGTGAGTGAGTGAGTCAGTCAGTCAGTCAGTCAGTCAGTCAGTCAGTCAGTCAGTCAGTCAGTGAGGGCTTTGCCTTTTATTAGTATAGATTCACAAAATGTAGACATGAAATGTATAAGGTGTGAAGCCTGAAATACAAATATGAAATAAACACTTTCACAAAAGGTACAAGTATAACAAAACAAGTGCACTTTTATTCAAGAATTTAACTGAAGAAGAAAGAAAGCACGTTACAGTAGGCGGCTGATATGACAGCTTGTGTGGTGCAATGCTAAGAACTGCTGCCTTCCAATCAAGAGGGCGTGGTTTTGATATCAGCTGCTTCCCAAATTTACCATTTTGAGTAGTGAGCTGCTCTTATTGTTTATATCATACAATAAAAACATACATTTGATTTGTGTCTGTCAATTTATAGTACTTGTCAAAGTGTTTTGTTTTTCAGTTTTATTGTCTCACTCACATTCAAGCTTTCACACAACACAACACTGTTTTGTTACACCCCATCTTTATTTGAAAACCGTGTCAGTTCTTGTGCGCGAACGAGACTTGGAAAACAGTAGATGTGGATGTGAGTGGTGTGCGTGACTGACGATGACTGTGGATGTGAATTTTTTTATTCAGTTGAATTCTTGAGTGTTCCTGCTCACGCTGAATTAGTATGTGCCTTCTGATCCATCATGTCAAAGCCACACTGACATAAAAAGAGAGACTTCGGTATATATGACATTAGGAATAATTCATTTTATAACCTGTATTGTACATTTTGGAATACATTGTTGCACTAATGTAACATTATATTCATTTTCATACCTTCATGCGGTTGTTGTCATGACATTACCATGTTTTTTTTTTGCCCCCCCCAATCTTGACCAGTGTCCACATGTGTCCGTATGTTGGTATTTCTTTTGAACTCCAGGAGATGAAAGGGACAGAATAGTACAGAGAGGTCAGTTCTGCACTATATACAGTCAACAGATTCAAATATTAACAGTTCACACACACACACACCCTAGGACCGTCCTTCATTTACGACATGTGTATAAAGTGTGAAGCCATCCCCATCGTGTAGCACAGCCAGGATCCCTGATGGTCCTTCATCCCGACATGCTCTCGCCCAGCGATCAACCAAATAACATTCTCATCTTCTTCATGGGACTGCAGTTTATTCGGTCCTCTGCCTTCTTGAGTCTTCCCAGGCTTGATGGATAAAGTGCAGACCTTCGTGAAACTTGTGCAATGCAGAGCCTGCGTCTCTGTGTGACAGGTCACTTGTCAATCAGACGTCCAGCCCATCCCATCTTCAGGGCACTTACAGTAGCTAGCTGCTCCAATGCTGTATTACTGCTGTGAGATAATCCCAATTTAATATCTACAAGAGACTACTCTTCTATGAGACATACTGGGTTTACTTCTGGGACGCTATGCTGTGGTCCTGCATTACACTGCGGCGTCATCACATTGTATAAGAAATCTCAGGATATTTAACATTAGTTCACATGAGAGTGCTTTTAGAATTGATAGATAGATAGATAGATAGATAGATAGATAGATAGATAGATAGATAGATAGATAGATAGATAGATAGATAGATAGATAGATAGATAGATAGATAGATAGATAGATAGATAGATAGATAGATAGATAGATAGATAGATAGATAGATACTTTATTAATCCCAATGGGAAATTCACATTCTTCAGCAGCAGCATACTGATACAATAAATAATATTAAATTAAAGAATGATAATAATGCAGGTGAAAAACAGACAATAACTATGTATAATGTTGAATGTTAACGTTTACCTCCCCGGGTGGAATTAAAGAGTCGCATAGTTTGGGGGAGGAAAGATCTCCTCAGTCTGTCAGTGGAGCAGGACAGTGACAGCAGTCTGTCGCTGAAGCTGCTGTTCTGTCTGGAGATGATCCTATTTAGTGGATGCAGTGGATTCTCCATAATTGATAGGAGCCTGCTGAGCGCCCTTCACTCTGCCACAGATGTTAAACTGTCCAGCTCCATGCCAACAATAGAGCCTGCATTCCTCACCAGTTTGTCCAGGCGTGAAGCGTCTTTCTTCTTAATGCTGCCTCCCCAGCACACCACTGCGTAGAAGAGGGCACTCGCCACAACTGTCTGATAGAACATCTGCAGCATCTTATTGCAGATGTTGAAGGACGCCAGCCTTCTAAGGAAGTATAACCAGCTCTGTCCTTTCTTGCACAGCGCATCAGTATTGGCAGTCCAGTCTAATTTATCGTCCAGCTGCACTCCCAGATATTTATAGGTCTGCACCATCTGCACACAGTCACCTTTGATGATCACTGGGTCTATGAGGGGTCTGGGCCTCCTAAAATCCACCACCAGCTCCTTGGTTTTGCTGGTGTTCAGGTGTAGGTGGTTTGAGTCCGCACCATTTAACAAAGTCATTGATTAGGTCCCTATACTCCTCCTCCCGCCCATTCCTGATGCAGCCCACGATAGCAGTGTTGTCAGTGAACTTTTGCACATGGCAGGACTCCGAGTTGTATTGGAAGTCCGATGTATATAGGCTGAACAGGACCAGAGAAAGTACAGTCCCCTGTGGCGCTCCTGTGTTGCTGACCACAATGTCAGACGTGCAGTTCCCAAGACGCACATATTGAGGTCTGTCTTTAAGATAGTCCACGATCCATGCCACTAGGTATGAATCTACTCCCATCTCTGTCAGCTTGTCCCTAAGGAGCAGAGGTTGGATTGTGTTGAAGGCGCTAGAGAAGTCTAGAAACATAATTCTTACAGCGCCACTGCCTCTGTCCAAGTGGGAGAGGGATCGGTGTAGCATGTAGATGATGGCATCCGCCGCTCCCACCTTCTCCTGATATGCAAACTGCAGAGGGTCAAGGGCGTGTTGAACCTGTGGCCTAAGGTGGTGAAGCAGCAGCCTCTCTATGGTCTTCATCACATGTGATGTTAGAGCGACAGGCCGGAAGTCATTCAGCTCACTAGGACATGATACCTTTGGGACTGGGGTGATACAAGATGTTTTCCAAAGCCTCGGGACTCTCCCCTGTTCCAGGCTCAGGTTGAAGATGCGCTGTAGAGGACCCCCCAGCTCCGATGCACAGACCTTCAGCAGTCGTGGCGATACTCCATCTGGACCTGCTGCTTTGCTGGCATGAAGTCTCCTCAGCTCTCTGCTCACCTGCGCTGCTGTAATTGTGGGTGGGGATGTCTCTCCTATGTTGGTATCAGCAGAAGGATGTGTAGAGAGTGCAGTACTCAGAGGTGAGAGTGGGTTAGGGTGGTCAAACCTGTTAAAGAAGTTGTTCATTTGGTTTGCTCTCTTCACGTCTCTCTCAATGGTGGTACCCCGCTTCGAGCTGCAGCCAGTGATGATCTTCATCCCATCCCACACTTCCTTCATGCTGTTATTCGTGCAACTTCTGCTCCAGCTTTCTCCTGTACTGCTCCTTCGCCGCCCTGAGCTGGACTCGGAGTTCCTTCTGCACGCGCTTGAGCTCATGCTGATCACCGTCTTTAAAGGCCCTTTTCTTCTGGTTCAAATGGCCCTTGATGTCACTTGTAATCCATGGCTTGTTGTTAGCATAGCAGCGTACTGTTCTTACTGGAACTACAATGTCCATACAGAAGTTGATGTAGTCAGCAGTGCAGTCAACAACCTCCTCAATGTTCTCACTATGTGATCCCTGCAGGATATCCCAGTCTGTAGTTCCAAAACATTCTCTCAGAGTATTCTCAGCCTCCAGGGTCCACTTCCTGAATGATCGTGTGGTTACAGGTAGGACTCTCACTTTGGTTTGTAGTGAGGCTGAAGCAGAACCAGGGTTATGATTCTCCTTTCCCAAGCGCAGGCAGCGGGGTGGTGCTGTAGCGTCTTTAACGTTTGCATACAGTAAATCAATAGTCTTGTTTCCCCGGGTGTTACAGTCCACATACTGGGAGAATGCAGGTAATGTTTGTCCCAGCGTCACATGGTTAAAGTCTCCAGCGATTAGCACAAGCGCCTCAGGGTGCTGCGTTTGTAACTTAGCAACAGCAAATGGATGATGTCACTCGCTATCTCCACGTCGCCCAAGGAGGAATATACACGATGACAACAATGACATGTCCAACACTCTCGTGGGCAAGTAGTAGGGACGTAAACTTACGGCACAACAGTTTTGATGTCCCTGCAGCAAGTGGAGATTTTGACGTTAACATGTCCAGAGTTACACCACCATGTATTAACATAGAGAGCGAGTCCTCCTCCTTTGTGCTTCCCACAGGTACTTGCGTCTCTGTCCGCTCTAACGGTGCTAAACCGGGTAGCTCCACGTTAGCATCTGGGATGGTGGTAGTTAGCCACGTTTCACAAAGTGCCTTGAGCATGGGAAAGGCGCTATATAAATAAAATGTATTATTATTATTATTATTATTATTATTATTATTATTATTAAACTGCATTCTCTGTAGGTCCTGACATTTTTCACCAGCGCAGGCCAGTTCGTCGATCTTATTTGAGGATTGAGTTCACATTCCCCAGAATCACAGAAGGCACCGAAGGCTTGAAACGCCACTTTCTCGCAAGCCGCTTCATTTTTTAGCTTAGTGCCGGCTCTGCTGCCACGATACCGCCTTCTTACCTCGTCGGGTAAATAGGGAACCACACCGGCACTGGCATTTGATCTCAGCGCTCGAAGTTGAGTACTTGAATAGGCGAGTCTCGGCGTGTAAAAATCCATGCCCACATTGTAAAAGTAAGTGTGTCCAGGGAACAAATCCACATAAAATAAAGTGGTAGGAGTGATCAATAATAAAAATAGAAAAATAAAAGTAGAAAAGTACACATACATATACAGTCATACATTATACTTTATTTGTGATGAAGGGGAAATTAACATTTATAGAAGTGCAAAAACAACTATAAATATAAAAATAAAAACACCTTTACTAATTTAAATACTAGCAAAATACCCGCGCTTCGCAGCGGAGAAGTAGTGTGTTTAAAGAGGTTATGAAAAAGAAAAGGAAACATTTTAAAAATAATGTGACATGATTGTCAATGTAATTGTGTTGTTATTGTTATGAGTGTTGCTGTCCTTATATATTTACTAGCCAACCCGCGGCGTAACATATGACACATAATTATGTATTGATGGGTGAACACTTGCTGAACGACACAGTTGTCCAAATGGGTGGGTTTGTTGATACCACTGTGAGTGAATGAAAAGATGGACCTCTGGAGAGAGCAACATACAATTGTCCGTGACTGAAAGCGGGATCGTCTGTGACGATGGAGGCCATGCTGGTGAAAGTTTACTTCGTCGGTAGGGATAAGTTTCAGCACGTTGTTCCTTAAGGGTGTAAGTGAGTCTTCATTGTTGACGCTTAATATAGCTTGCGTACTGAGTTGTTCCGGAGTCACAGTTGAGAAACACTTTTTTAATGTCTTTTAAGCACAGGGATAAAAATTAACATGTGAAACATCCGTAATGTAATAAGCCACCACGAAAAGTAACATTGCAACAATGCACGCTACGATCCATCGCTGTAAACAGAAGTGAAAACAAAAATCGAGCCGGGTGCATTCTTTAACTGCCTTGTAGCGCATTGTAGTGCTGCTGTTTTGCAGTAAGGAGACTGTGGAAGATTTTGGTTCGCTTCCCGGTTTCTCCCTGTGTGGATAGCGCTTTGAATACTGAAAACACCGGTATATCAATGTAATGAAGTATATTATTCTTAATGCGTCCAGCGCTCTCTCTCTTCGCACGCCTGTACGTGTGTGTGTGCTCGCTCACTCTCTCTCCCTCGCTGCACGTTGTCCTGCAGGGCATACCAGTAAGTGAATGAAAAGTTGGAACTCTGGAGAGAGCAACGTACAACAGTCCGTGACTGAAAACTGCTTTTGGCAGATACATGCACATCTTTTTGAAAGTTTGGCCCTGTGCCTTATCAATTGTCATCGCAAAGGCAAATCTAATCAGGAAATTGGTCTTTGTGTTAAAGTATAAGGCAAATTATCCGCGACAAACAGTTTTACACACTGCATACCAACCCCGTGGCGTAGTATACGCCGCATAATCACGCCGCTTTTTTATTGTTTTTTAAGCAGAGGGAAAAAATGAACATTTGCAAAATCCGTAATGCCGCTTTCAGTAAGTACAATGCACACGCGTTAATTTGTCAGCCACTTTTTGCCAGCAGTCTTTTCTGGTTGGGCTGCTTTTGCAGTAGTTACCGCTTGTGCGTATTAAATCTTGAAATCCTTCGAGTAACTAATTTAACTAACTAACACCCACCCAGCTTGTGAGAGAAAAAAATGAGCCCGTTCTGTCATCATTTTGTTGCAGCCTATCAAAGACTTGCTGAGCATGTTTTTCTAGACTCAATATACAGTGGAACCTCGGTTCACAACCATAATTCGTTCCTAACCTCTGGGGTCGTAAACCGATTTGGTCGTGAACCGAAGCAATTTCCCCCTATAGGATTGTATGTAAATACAATTAATCCATTTCAGATCATACGAAACTGTATGTAATATATTTTTTTTAAAGATTTTTAAGCACAAATATAGTTAATTATTACACCATAGAATGCACAGTGTAATAGTAAAAACATTGAAATAACACTGACACAAACACCCAGGCTCCCTGCTCAGCTGCATGGCATGTGCAGTGCATGCGCAGGCTCTCTCTCTCAGCAGCACGCGAGCCTCCCCAACCCCCCCCCCCTCTCTCTTTCAGCAGCACCCGAGCCTCCCAGCCCCCCCCTCTCTCTCTCTCAGCAGCACGTGAGCCTCCCCAGCCCCCCTCTCTCTCTCTCAGCAGCAAGCGAGCCCCCTCCCCCTCTCTCAGCAGCACGCGAGCCTCCCAACCCCCCCTCTCTCTCTCAGCAGCACGTGAGCCTTCCCAGCCCCCCCTCTCTCTCTCTCTCAGCAGCACGCGAGACTCCCCAGCCCCCCTCTCAGCAGCACATGAGCCTCCCCAGCCCCCACCTCTCTCTCTCTCAGCAGCACGCAGCCTCCCCAGCCCCCCCCTCTCTCTCTCTCTCTCAGCAGCACAGCCTCCCCAGCCCCCCCCCTCTCTCTCAGCAGCACGCAGCCTCCCCAGCCCCCCCCTCTCTCTCTCTCTCTCAGCAGCACGCAGCCTCCCCAGCCCCCCCCCTCTCTCCCTCTCAGCAGCACCCGAGCCTCCCCAGCCCCCCCCCTCTCAGTAGCACGCAAGCCCCCACCCCCTCTGTCTCTCTGCTTCGGGCATTCTCCCTTGTCCAGTGTGTGAGCGAGTGAGGAGAGAGAGAGAGAGCAAGCCAGTACATTACAGTGAGCGAGAGCAGGCTCGAAGGCAATGTGTTCCTGTGGTATAGCGGGTTCATAGCTCCCCTTCAAAACGCCATTTTTAATCAGGCGACTGACAGTAGTGGAGTCAGGCACAGAGAAGGTCAGCTGCTGAGAGAGCGTCTCGACTGTTGCAGGGCCTGAAGCAGGTGAGACGCTAATGAAAAAGAGGCACAGGGCTTATTGGTGTTTAAAGACTGCTTCTTTCATTGTGTTTTAACCTCAGTTTTAAAGGATTGCGCGGCTCTCTCTGTCTGGCACTGCCCGTGTGTGAACCAAGGTTCCACTGAGGTTGACTAATGAAAAGTCAACGTGGCTCAGAGCTGCAAGTGTACTGTGGCACAGACAAACAGAAATGACAGCATGTTTCCCTTGGCTTCGCGTCCGAGTTGGTGGGCGTGGCTCTGTGATTCTTTCGTCGTATCCAGTGGTCTAAGAGTTGGTGAGCGTGGCTCCTTCCTGCGTGCGCCATTGGCATCTTACTTGTCGGCGGTTTAGTGAATCCACGCCCCTTCCAGCGTGCTTTCCATGGTCGGCTACTTGTCTTCTGGCTTAGTGAATTATATATATAGATAATATACACACACATAAACATAAATATACATATACATATATACACATATCCACATATATATACATACACATATCAACATATATATACACACATACAGTACATACACACACATATACATATATACATATACACAACATATATATATATATATATATATATATATATATATATATAGTATATATATTATATATATATATACACACATACATACACACTAATATATATATATATATATATATATATGGTTGAAATAGTTTTACTGTCAAATAAATGCAAAGAGTACGCGACACGTGTTTCGCCCCTCATTCTGGGCTCATCAGGTGTACACAATCCACTGCACTCCCTCTCGGGAATCGAACCTCAGACGTCAGCGGCGAAGCCCCTAACGTTGCGCCACGGCGTGTGGTTCATTTATTTGACAGTATCTAGACAGACATACATACATACATATATACATTTACACACACATATATATATATATATATACATATCTACAATATATATACTGTAAATGTAATTGTGTTTTCATTGTTATGAGTGTTGCTGTCATATATATAGATATAATATACACACACACACACATAAACATATATATACATACACGTATATACATATATATACATATCTACATATCTACAGATATACATATATATATATATATATATATATATATATATATATATATACACATACATATACACATCCACATATATATACATATATATACATATGTCAACATATATATACACATACATACACACACACACATATACATATATACATATACACATACATATATATATACACACATAATATATACACACACAGACACTATATATATATATATACAGTATATTTATATCTACATATACATATATATTATTATATATCTATATATACATATCTACATAATATATATATATACATATCTACATATACATATATATATATATATATATATACGCATATCTACATATATATATATATATATATATATATATATATATATATATATATATATATATATATATACATATCTACATATATATATCAAAATACCCGCGCTTCGCAGCGGCGCAGTACTGCTTTAAAATTTTTATTAAGAAGAAAAGTAAACCTTTTTAAACTGAGAGAAAATGTACCAATAATTATTTGTTAAGGATCTCTTTGTATAGCACGTTGTCAGTTTGCCCCTCTGCTTGTAATATGACCAAGCTGTGTGCTGAGCTTACTGTTGAGCATGCAACGTACAGTTTGCTATGTGAAAAGCAGTCCTGCCTCAAATCAATGCCAACCTTTTGTAGGGTCTGTCCCTGAGACTTATTAATTGTCATTGCGAAGCAGAGCCTTAGTGGAAATTGTAGGCGTTTGAATTGAAATGGGAGATCAGGGGTATAACGGGGATGCGAGGAATAAAAACTCTCTCCCCTGAGCCACCGCCAGTAAAAATAGTTGCCTCAATGAGGTTGTTTTGCAGACATGTGACCCAAAGTCTCGTGCCGTCACAAAGTTTCAGTGGCTGTACGCAAATCCACAATCGGTTTCATATTCTGTTCGTACCTGTGTTATTTGTTTTTTGAACAGGTTTGATTCATCGAAGTGATCACTCCTGCTGCGTTCAGTCACTTCACGTGAGCTGCTCTCTTGTGTGATGTTGCGATGTCCACGGGTTTATTTAATGTTAGCTAAGACCCGGCAGTTAAATGTGTCTTCTCATTTAACTTGTATCTCGCGAATATGGCATTGCAAACGGCAGCGGGTCAGTTCACGCGCTTACGTGGGAGGCGTGATGACGCGATATATTTTGCTATATATCAAAATACCCGCGCTTCGCAGCGGCGAAGTACTGCTTTAAAAATTTTATTAAGAAGAAAAGTAAACCTTTTTAAACTGAGGAAAATGAACCGGTTGTAATATGACCAAGCTGTGTGCTGAGTTTACTCTTGAGCATGAAATCTAACATGGTTTGTGCCCTTCAGAATGAAAACAGTTTGCATTTACCTCTTTAATAAAAGGCGAGCTTTAAAGCCTGAGAAATCACCCCGTAAATGCACACGTTTAATTGCACATGCGTTAATATGTATGCTTACACAGTATTAAAAGACACTCAAAAATTAACGTCATTTACCTTCGTTCCCGTGTTTGACTCGTGCTGTAAATCTCTTCCTTGTTTTTAGTTCACGTGATTATGTAGGAGGCGTGATGACGCGATACATGACTCCGCCTCCTCCATTAGAGTATATGGACAAAAAACAGGTTCCAGTTATGACCATTACACGTAGAATTTCGAAATGAAACCTGCCTAATTTTTGTAAGTAAGCTGTAAGGAATGAGCCTGCCAAATTTCAGCCTTCTACCTACACGGGAAGTTGGAGAATTAGTGATGAGTGAGTGAGTGAGTGAGTGAGTCAGTCAGTCAGTCAGTCAGTGAGTCAGTCAGTGAGGGCTTTGCCTTTTATTAGTATAGATTTGTCTTCTGGTTATCTGTCTGTCGTCTCCTGACTCCATTCCCTCTCTTTAAACTGCTGTCGTCCAGTGTCCTCATCACAGCCTCCTCCAGCCTAAGTTATGTTTAACTTTTATAGACCTGTGGAGTTTAGGACACGAGTGCATTTGTTGTCTCGTTTTATGTATTTATCATGTAATGTGCCCTAAATTATCATTTACTGTTATTAAGACACAATAACAACAATAAGCGTTACACAAAATACTCCACTGTCATCTCAATAGATGTCACTAATAATTATAACTCATTACATTTATATAGCGCTTTTCTCAGTACTCAAAGCGCTATCCACACAGGGAAGCTAACCCACACTCTTCCACAGTCTCCTTACTGCAAAGCAGCAGCACTACCACTGCGCCACCTGTGAGGGCACAAGACCTCATGACAATGAAGAGAAACTGCAGGAACAGAAACATAAGAAATGCGACAAACGAGAGGAGACCCTTCAGTCCATCAGGCCCGTGTGTTTAGCTAATAACTAAGCTGTCCCAACATCTCCTCCTGATTCTTCTTTAAGGTTGTTGAGGTTTCTTCTCTAATTTCATGTCTCAGTAGTTTATTTCCGAGTCCCACAACTCTGTGTATGAAGAACTTCCTGGCTTCTTTTTTAAAGGCACTTCCTCTTAATTTCCCTCGATGTCCTCGAGTTTGTGATTCACTCTTAAGCTGAGAGAATTCTGCTGGCTCTACTTTATTAATGCCTTTGAGGATTTTACACACCCAGATGAGGTCCCCACATGTTGTCCTCTGCTCAATACTAAACAGGTCTAATTCACAGAGTGTGTCACAGTCAGACATGTTCTTCAGTCCCATGATGCACCTGGCTGCTCTCCTCTGCACAGCTTCAAGTGCTGCTATGTCTTTCTTGTACTGTGGTGACCAGAACTGCACACAGTACTCCAGATGAGGTCTTACTAGTGTATTATATAGTTTGAGCATACTGTCCATTGACTTTAACGGTTATTTGTCGTTATAATTGCTGCTGCACATTGGTTAGTCACTGAAAATGTTGTCACCATAAAGCCCTAAATCCTATTCAGAGGTCTCTTCCTGTAGCTCACTGTCTCCCATCTTGTATTCATACCTGATGTTCCTTTGGCCCACGTGTAGCACTTTGCACTTTTCTACATTAAATTGCATGTTCCAAGTGTTCTTCCAGTTCTGAAGGTTGTCCAGGTCTTTTTATTTTTACTGCCTCCTCAGTGTCTGCTGTCCCTCCATTTTTATACCAGAATCAATCAGATGAAGTAATGAGGGTCCAAGGAGAGACCCCTGAGAGACTCCAGTGTTGATTTTGCTTCATGTGGAGCTGTCTGCTCTTATCTTCCTCTCACACAAAACTAGAAGTAGTCGTTGTAGTACATTGTAGGACCCCAGACTTGTCATAATGGAGACTTTGCTCAGTAACTTTAAAGTCCTTTTTCTTCTCAGTAAAACTCCTCATACTTCATCTTCTCTACTCTCTCTGACTCCTTATTATTTCCATAATAATTAAAGGAACATAAGGATTCAGTCGTTCTTCTTCATTTCCCCCTTCATATTACATCAGCCCTGTAGCCTTGGCGTGCCCTGAGCTCATTCAAGACTGACGGCTTCTCTCCGGTGAGTAAGAGCTGCTGGATGCACTTATGTAATCAACTAGTGGTGTGCGCTAACAACGTCTTAGCAACTCTCAGCATCGGAGTGACAACCTGAAGATAAAAGTTACCCAGATTGTCACGAGGTGAGGACCACGGTGGTGCAAATTAATAAAAAACAAAAACAGTCTGGTTAGCTCGGTATGTCGTAGTGTGGTGGAGCAGCTGTTAATGAGGTGGTCACTGAATCCTACATTCATGTGCAGATGCACCTGGTCTGGCTGATTGCCTCATTGGCACTCTGGGGCACTTAATTAAGTACTGTGCCCACTGATATTTAAAAGGAAATGCTGAGCAGTACTCGGGGAGGTTGGAGGATAAGGAGAGAGAACTTCAAGTAAAGATCAGCAGTGCAAGAAAGTACAGAGGAGGTGGGGAGGCAGGGAGGTCGGACGACTGCAATGGAGCCAATTTCACTGGGGCTGTGAGGGGTCTCCCTGCTGAACTTTAGTGTAAGAGCGGAGACTTGGATTGTCCCTCCAGAGGTCCGGGTAGAACAATACAGTATATGTGATGACGGGGGGCCGGCTAGGTGTGTCTCGGCCAAAGATGGAGAGGGCAGGTGGGAGGAGAGTCAGTTGATGGGGGGCTGAGAGAGGTGTGCTTATCTTGTCGAGGAGACTAACCTGATGCCTTGAATCATTTCAGTGAGGGGCTTTAAAGTATTGATGGTCTGTTTTTAACCTCCACAATTGCACTGCCTTTTTATGGACTATTTATTGACTTCTTTCTTACTGCATTGCACTTGTCACATGTGTGTGTTCGGGGGTCACCTTCTGGGCTCATCTGAGGTAAGCGCTACCACTCTGGGACACCAGGGGGGCGCGATTGCTAACACTTGTATCTCTCTTATCACCCAGAGGTTAGAGAGGATGCCCACTGAGTGTAACTGGCCATGCCCCTTGTAGTCCTTGAACTGTAAAAGCAGGGCACTCCCAAGAGGTGACATCTCCTTCACGTGATAAGTGTTTGTTAACCTCGTGCTGTCATGCCCATCATTTTCCTTCAAATTCTAAAATACCTCTTGCTCTTCCCCTTTTAGGAAGGCATTGAGTAGATGTGCCCATTCATGGTGGCCAGCAGTGTCAGGCAGTAGTGTCCTCAGAAATCAGCAGGTACAACTCAACGTCATCCACAGGACACATTAGGACTTCAGTTGGGCAGGTCCCTGTCCTCGTCCAAGGTGTTGGGCTCCTGCTGCCTAAACTCGTGCTTTGGTTTCTGCCAGGTCTGCCTTTGGTGAATTTGTAACTGGTTTATCTGGTCCACCAGTTGTTGGACTGATTCCAGCAGGTTGGCTAGTTTCTGCCATCGTAAGGTACAAAATCCTTCTGACTACGCCACTTGTCATCGGACTCGGGAAGAACAGGACTCTGAATAAATGTTGGGGTGCCAACCGGGTCACCCTGTTTACTTGAAATTAAAAAAAATGAAAATGATTGGCTTACTTCAGATGAGACCAGAAGGTGACCCTAAGGACACACATGCGTGACACACTTTATTATTTTGTTATTGCAGTTTGACTTTCAAAACCAGTTGTTGTCTTTCACTTGCCACTGTGCCATTCTGGGTTACGACCTACTAGGGGGTCATGTGGACTGTTTGAGGTCAGGTGAGGGTCCCGAATGTTGAGACTTGACACAAATAACAAATAAAGATTATAGTCTATCTCAGCTTGTTTATACTCCCTTTACGTTGATTAAAATAAAAAAGCTGAAAAACAGAGCTGCTGTTACACACTGAAAATTAGTAAAACATAATCTTCATCTGTTATTACAAACTGTGATGGAGTAAAATGAGCAGAACACAAGGCAGGGGATTCTTTATCACTGCAGAACTGAGAGCACTCTTAACTCAAGTGTAAAAGATATATTATTTTATATTACTGATTGTATGGTGTGATTTGTTTTCCTCAGATTTCATAAAAATAAATCACAAGGAGCAAGAGCTGGAAGAGTTGAGAAATTCAAATTATATCCTGACCAATAACTTCACTGAACTACAAGAGAGCAAAGATATCCTGAAGTCTCAGTACGTAACTCTGAATGAGAAACTTCATGAAATGGTCAAAGTTTTCAGTAATCTGGAAGAAAGAGTCGATAATGAAAGTTCTGAATGGAAAAGAAACTACACTGAAGTAAAGAAAAGTCACGATATCCTAAAGTCTGAATGTGTCGCAAACTACACTGAAGTACAGAAAAGTCAAGATATGCTAAAGTCTGAATTTGTTGCAAACTTCACTGAAGTAATGAAAAGTCAAGATATGCTAAAGTCTGAATTTGTTGCAAACTTCACTGAATTAATGAAAAGTCAAGATATGCTAAAGTCTGAATGCGTCGCAAACTACACTGAAGTAAAGGAAAGTCAAGATATCCTAAAGTCTGAATGCATCGCAAACTACACTGAAGTACAGAAAAGTCAAGATATCCTAAAGTCTGAATGTCGCAAACTACACTGAATTAAAGGAAAAGTCAAGATATCTAAAGTCTGAATGTCGCAAACTACACTGAAGTAAGAAAGTCAAGATACTAAAGTCTGAATGCATCGAACTACACTGAAGTAAGAAAAGTCAAGATATCAAAGTCTGAATGCATCAAACTACACTGAATAAGAAAAGTCAAGATATCCTAAAGTCTGAATGCATCGCAAACTACACTGAAGTAGAAAAGTCAAGATATCTAAAGTCTGAATTGTCAAACTACACTGAAGTAAAAAAGTCAAGATATCTAAAGTCTGAATGCGTCGCAAACTACACTGAAGTAAAGAAAAGTCAAGATATCCTAAAGTCTGAATGCATCGCAAACTACACTGAAGTAAGAAAGTCAAGATATCCTAAAGTCTGAATGCATCGCAAACTACACTGAAGTAAAGGAAAGTCAAGATATCCTAAAGTCTGAATGTGCACAAACTACACTGAAGTAAAGGAAAGTCAAGATATCCTAAAGTCTGAATGCATCGCAAACTACACTGAAGTAAAGAAAGTCAAGATATCCTAAAGTCTGAATGCATCGCAAACTACACTGAAGTAAAGGAAAAGTCAAGATATCCTAAAGTCTGAATGTGCAAACTACACTGAAGTAAAGGAAAGTCAAGATATCCTAAAGTCTGAATGCATCGCAAACTACACTGAAGTAAAGGAAAGTCAAGATATCCTAAAGTCTGAATGCATCGCAAACTACACTGAACTACAAGAGAGCCAAGATACCCTGCAGTCTCAGTACGCAACTCTGAATGAGAAACTTGATGAACTGACCAAGGAGTTCAGTTATCTGAAGGAATTATACTGCAATGCTACAAACATGTGTCCCGGTGAGTGCTCTGCTGCAGGGTTAGTAGACTGTGAGCTCCTTGCTCATCTAATCCCTCATTTTTCATTTGCTCTTTTGTTTCATTTTCCACAGATAAGACTTGCTCTCTATTTAAACCGGGTTGGGTCTTCTTCAGTTCCAAGTGTTACTTCATTTCCATTGATGAAATGACCTGGAATAAGAGCCGTGATTGGTGCAAGACAAGCGGTGGACGACTAGTGAATATAGAAAGTTCTGACGTGCTGGTATGTCATTTACGCAGGTGGATTTAAAATGTCTGTCTTCAAACTGTATACTGTAAGTTAAACTGTCAGGACAAGAGCATTAAAAACAAAACTCTTTGAAAGTGCATCTCAAGAAGGTCTAATCTGAAGTGGAGTCAGCTCAGTATGTTATTACAGCAGGAATGTCTTTGTTTAGCAGATTCCACCAATAGATCTGAAGAGTCTGTCAACACATTTCAAAGGCTCAGAGCGACTGCCATTTTAATCAAAGTCTCAGAGACTCTTTGTTTAGTGTTGACTGTGTGAGAAAGTAAAGATTCTCTCAGAGGACTCTCTGTGTCTTTCTTCATTCGCTACAACTGACGCCATCAGACATGCTGTGAATCCTAGTTGCTGTTTCTTCTTTCTTGGCTCCAGGAGCTCTTAGAGTTGCCGTTTCTACATTACGTTTAAATGCATTTCTGGTTTTTGGTTCAACGTCTGGGAGATACGTAATGGACAAAAGGGTCACTGGTGATGAGTTAGTCAATTAGTAGATAAAGCAATTTAAGTTTTGTTCATCATTTGTTCATGTAAATCACCAGGTGGCCATTGCATCGCTCCAAATAAAACCCAGAATGCCACTGAACTGCCCTTCTGAGGTGATAGGCCCCTGTTAAGACCCAAATCAGTACAAATGTCTGCAGATTCTGTCATTGGTTGATTTCCATTGAGGCGCTGGGGTTTTTGTGAGATTTCCCCCAGGGATGTCGTATTTAGTATCCAGTATCTCTGTTAGCGCACTGACACATTATTAGTGTTGGGCATCACTGCCATCTGCTCATGTGACACAAGAAGTGACACAATAGCTCAGTTTATTATAAAAGCAGGTGACACACTGAGAGTTTTGTCTGATTGTTACATTTATAAGTGAGACTCAGGCAGCTTATATTAAAGTTAAAAAGGAGGTCAAATGTGTTTGATTGATTGTGACTAAGAGAAGTCAATTCAATAATAAAGACACATGCAAGTTCAACTGTACATCAACTTCTTTATTTCATGTTTTCTTATCAGGGCTTTTTAAAAAAGAAAGCTGCTGTCACTCAAGATATTTTTGGATTGGCCGTATAACATCAGTAAAGAAAACAAATATAGCAGGATGGACGCCGGACCTGTGAAATCCAAGAGGTAAGAAGACTCCTTTGAGTCGAGACGTCTCACTTTGACTGAATGAGCTCCAAAACCGTATTAGGCAGGAGCAGAAAGGGGGTCACCTACAGATGACACTTTACTGTCATTAGAGGTGACAAACACACTGTCTGCTGTCTTATTTGATAACATAAAACAGATGAACGGACATCACAATAATTTGTGCCTTTCTGACATTATTGAATCACAGACCATTTTTGTATAAATGTCACATAAATATGGCCGGTGACTGCTGACTTCACGTTTAGCAACTCCTTTCCTCTAATCCTGCCAGGACTGCTGGCCTCACACATGTAGTCATGAATGTCGTTTCTCAGAGCTCTGAAGACAATAATGAAATACGTTACAAATGACAAACGCTCTGCAGTGCAGTAAACCAAACTACAAGTAAATAAGTGAGAATGTCATTTCTGAACTTAAACACCCGGCTGAGGTGCCACGAGGCCACAGGGTGCCACAGGGACAGTGAGTAGCCGAAGCGGCTGAGGTAGGAGTGTGAATGGACACAAAGTGGATTACTGCGGGTGTGATAGCTGACATATAATAGGCAGATTATGGGATATTGTTGGTCATAAAGAGTCCATTCATCCATACAACTCTACTCCTGCCTGCTGTATCCAACTGAGGGAGCTGCACACCATCCAGACAGCAAAGAGCCCAAAATCTGCCCAAAAGCCAGGCTGGCACAGGGCAGTCAAACTCTGAAATGAGCCGGGCACCATATACTTGGGCAGAGCTTCATCACGCTGCCCCACATTCATCTTCATTTCTTATTAATGGTGTAAGTACAATACGATGACTTGTCAAGTTTTAGTTCATGTTATTATCATGTGCACTCTTCACAATTCACGTATCCCATAGTGCAGTGAGAACAGTTCAATACCAAGAAGAGACAAGGAGTTCAACACAACACATGAAATGTGACAGCAGATGAACGATAACAGACACAGGTGGGCTGTCATCAGCATGTGTCGTCACGTGTAGTGATGGTGTTTCATCTGCTAGTAACAGAAGGCTTCACTCTCATGTCCTCATAGATATAGTTACGCAGGTTTGGTTCTCTCTTTTGGGTGGCACACTGGTAGCTACCCACACCGCTGTAAGATGACAAGGGTACCCCGGTCCTCCCTGCATTTGAGTTCACATGTTCTCTCCATGTCTGCGTGGTTTCCTCCTGGTGCTCCACAAACACACACATTCAGTGGATTGGCGATGCTAAATTGGCCCTGCAGTGTGTGTCTCTCTGCCTGCGATGGACTGGCTCCCTGTTCAGGGATTGTTCCTGCCTTGGGCGCCTGTTCAGGATGAAGTGGGTTTAGACAATGGAGGGACCACTGGTTCTTTTAGGTGATGTGTTCAAATGTCTTCATTTATAATCTGAATTGTCAGTAAATGTTAAATTGTTAAATGGTATTTGTATGTATTAGTTTAGGTCAGACGTTGAGCCGTAGTGTCTAATGAGCTCTTAAATGAGGTCATCAGCATGGTTAAGGGTCACAAGAGACACCGCAGCACTGATGGCCGCTCAGAGAAGAGCAGAAGCCACTCTATAATAAACACTAACGAGGCCATGAGGCTTTAGTAGAATAGAAAAGGCCAAGTCTTCAGAATCATCAGAGGCCTGATAAAGTGAACTAGTCAGTCGTGTGTCTGAGGACGGCTACTGCAGATTAGCAGAAGTGTATTCAGGCAGAAAGCAGGAAGCAATGGCAGCATTTCTAGACGTCCGCCTCAAAGTCACGTCAATCAACACGGAAAAAACGGTCAAGTTACACAAATCACAATGAAGGCTTTGACATATTCATTCATTTTACAAAGATCAAGTGGTTTTTGAACCCAGCATTGCTAATTTTATGTAGTGGGATATCTAAGAAACCATCAAAAGTGTGTCTGCTAATGTTCAGAGACCTTTGTGCTAATATACAGTACCTTATATATATCTTTAAAAGTAGAGTTGTGTCATTTGAATCAGAATACACGAATGAAGAGTTTGTCAGCTGAGATACAATCTTCAACAATGACGACCCTGACTCAGGGTGGGGTGTGTGTGGGGGGTCATCGTCCAGTATGGTTTCTATTATGAGTGTCCTTTATAATTTAGTTTAATTCACCCACCATGGCTAAGTCAGGCCCAGCCTGCCCGTGTCCAGTGAGGATTGAATTTCAGTTTATTAGCCACACTGCTGACTTACAATCCTCTGTGCTGCACAGCCTGGTGGCCTTTCATCTGTTTAATGTCTGAAGTCAGGTGATGTGTGTGAGGCTACGAGGTCAGTCAGGTCAGGAGAAGGCCTCACAGCTCCTCTTGTGTTTCAGAGCCAGCGATGATGACAAAGAAGAGTGTTTGTTGATAGATCTGAAGATGAACTTGGTGTTTAACCACAAATGTGAAGATCGTAATCACTGGATCTGTGAGTCTGCTGCGTTTCCTCTTCGTATTTAAATTGCTATCAAGAGTTCCAGTCACCTGCCAGAGCCGCTGTCTTCAGGAATCGTAAGGATCACTTCATCAGTAAATCATAGAGCTGCTAGTCTGAGCCGAGTCCAGACGGTCACCTCACTTTGTCATGTAGGTGACAGAGGTAGTGAGTGACAACATACTCTACATACAGGACTGGGAGGACATGAAAGCTGACATCTTATTGTAATCTCAGTGTTGGTCTGTGACTTCTTCTCAGTTCTGACTAAATAGACCCCCGGACCCTGAACTGCACATGCTGGTTAGAGATAACTGATGAAATGATAAAACTTCATTTATATATGAGAAGAAATCTGATTTTTATAAAACAATTTTATATTTGTTTAACAAGCAACACATTCAAGTCCTTTCAGCATTTAGTAAAATGAAGATACGTCACCAACCTGTGTCTGTCTTGAGTGATGTGATAAAGTATTTACCCCCTTCCTGGTATTTTCTGTTTTTACATATTTTACACAACGCAGATGATACTCAGCTGTACTTCAATGTTAAAAGTGGAACTTCATCAGAGCTTTCTTAGCTCACAACCTGCCTTAGTGAAATTAAAACCTGGATGGAGCAGAACTCTTTAAAATTAAATTGCAATAAAACTGAACTCCTGCAAATTGGGACTAAAATGTAACTTAATAAAATGAGCTCCTTCCCAGTCCATCTTGGCAGTGATCTCATCAGACCTGCCTCTACTGTAAAAAATCTTGGTGTCATTTTTGATTCCTCCCTTTCTTATTCCGCCCACATAAATCACATTAAGAAATTTTCTTACTTTCACCTCTGTAACATATCCCGTGTTCGCTCCTTCCTCTCCTTCTCTAATTCTGAGAAACTTGTCCTGCTTTTATCACATCCCGCATTGATTATTGTAATTCCCTACTGGCAGGTGCCCCTTCTAATCTTATATCACAGCTCCAGCTTATTCAAAACTCAACTGCAAGAGTCTTGACTCGAACCAGCAGCAGCGAGCACATCACACCATCCTGCTCCGTCTTCACTGGCTCCCTGTGTCCTACAGAATCAATATCAAATCCTACTAATAACCTACAAAGCTTTAAATAACCTCGCACCAAACTACATCAGTGACCTTCTCCATCACTATGTGCCTGTCCACCCACTAAGGTCCTCTGATTCTGGTAATCTTTGTTGTGCCCCTCACTAATCTACACTCCAGGGTTGACAGCAAGGGCCTTCAGCTGTATTAGCGCCCAGTACTCTGGAATTACCTACCGAAATTAATCAGGTCAGCTGACTCCATGAATTCTTTTAAAAACAACTCAAAACTCATCTGTTCAGTTTGTCTTTTAGCTCTACTTGACTTTATTACCTTTTCTCTCAGTTTACTTCTCTGTCAAGATGCTCATGTAACCTGTGTGGTGGTGTGTGTGTGTGTGTGTGTGGTGGGTGGAGACCATCAGTTATGATTGTCTGTTTTTTTTTCAGAATTTACTGTCTTAATCTTCTTTATGTTATTTATCTGGTTTGTACAATGCTATATACTGTATATTCTGCTGTTCTTTATTATATTCTGTAAGTGCCTTGAGCATGGGAAAGGCGCTATATAAATAAAATGTATTATTAACGCATGGCCTCTGACCTTTAGAGAAATGAAATATTAGAAAAAGGAGACCAGAGGAAAGACACAATACAGTTTTTAAATCACTGCTTTCTTTATTCAGTAAACAAAGTTATTAATCCAACACCTCGGTGACCGATGTGAAGGTGTCATTGCAGATCAGAGTCTCAGTGCTTGGCTGGTGCAACTTTATCAGCAGTAATGAGAACTTAACACTCTGTGATTTATAATTTGAGATCAGACTTTCATGAACATAAACTGTTCATGTCAGCACGTCTGTTAGTACAAGTTAGCAATTTGACGAGGCTCTGAAACTCTTTGGATGTTTCTTCTGGAATCCTCTGAGACTTCTTGACTCAGGCATTGCTGCCCCCTATTAGCAGGCCAGCTTTTCCTATGAAGATGTTGCTCTTTTCTGAATGTTTTTGAGATGATGGCTGTCACTGTGGTGCTGTGGAGTCACAGACCTTAGCAATGGCTGAGCTTTCCTGGTTTCACTTGATCTGAGATTTCCTTTGAGGTTAAGACTCCGTGTTCTTCTAGAAACCTTAGGGTGACAACTTCACTGTCAGGGCAAGTGACAACATATGGTGAGGTTTAGAGGCAATTCAATAAAGCTGGCTGCAGTCTTGTTATCAATGGATCTTTGCTCAGCTGTTTGTGTGACTCACTAAAGAGACAATTCTCTTACACATGGAGATACAGCTGTGGGGTTACTTTATTACTTCAATATCTTAGACAGGCAGCAACTTATAAATGGTGTGATACGTTTACTCTGATTCTGTCATCGAATATTACATTTAGTCTAAAGATCTGAAGCCATTCGTTATGACAAACATATAGAAATGGAGAACATCTGGAAGGGAGCAGAAACTGAACATCACTGAGCGTTTATCACAATCAGAGCTGCCATCGTGACGAGCATTTACTACCACATGACATGACGTCTATTCTGTGTTATTAATGTCCGAGTCTT
>NC_041397.2:333259982-333394982 GCF_900747795.2 Erpetoichthys calabaricus
TGGGTTCTGATTAAAAGGTTGGTTAAAGATGAAACCTGCAGCTGCTGAGAACCTCCATGCCCGGAGTTGAGTACCCTGCCCTCACGTCTGCACCTTTGTTTGGTTGTATGCAGTAATAGAGGCAGACTCAATGTAAGAACGTCCGCTGTGCCAATTCTAAGCATCTCATTCAACCAACGTGACTACACAACTGGGCTCCATCCCTTAAGAAAATGGACAAATGCCTCGCCTTAATAACTTGTATAAAGACATTTTCTGCTGTGTTTTATAAAGTCTGCCTTAAACTGAATGCATGGCACATTTGTGGGCACCAAGGTACAGATTAGCACTCCTTTTTCAAGATAATCAAAAACCACCCAAAAGTCAAATGTGGTCTGCTCACGAACGTCAGAAGCGTATCGACTGCAAAGTGGAACAAAACCAAAATGTGCCACCTAAGCATGTGTGGCGATAAGAAGAAGTGCCTGAAGAACGATGGCATGCTCTCAAGCTGCAGAGAGAGTTCAGCTGCGCCGTACGGCCTTTGGACTTCACATGCCAGCTTGCCATGCTGGGTCACTTCCTGTCTCTGCTTCGCTGGCTTTTGAGTCACCTCTCTAAAACGCAGGTAGACAATTGTTTGGTGCCCTCATTGGGGTACTTCAGTGTGTTTGGCCAGAGTTGATAGTAATACTTCATACTTCGTGTGTGTGTGTGTGTGTGTATAGAGACGTACAGCATACCCTCTGTGATGTTGTTTGCCACTTTACTAACCACATAAACTACCAGAGGTGCCCTTTTTGTGGTAGATATTAGCCATTCCTTGGTATTATTGGCCATCCATAAAAAAAGAACCCACAATTGTCTCTGAAAAACCTCAAAACTGACAAAAGTTATCAGCACCCGTCATTGTTTGCTCTGCGGTCAACTTTGGTGTAGAGTTTTGATTCAATAGAATATAACAAATAACATGAAAGTGGCATGGACCCTTGACCAAATATTTGGCTGCACCACCTTTTCAGTTTTCAATCCTTATACACAAGCGATTCCTGGAGCCCCCCATGAGACCCCTGCGCCTGTCCACAGGTCGTTCAGTCCACTTGTCCTGAGTAAACTGCTCCAGCAGGAACATCAGGCTGCTTGGAGACTCCTCATAGGAAGAATCACCGGAGTCACATGAATGTCACTGCTGAGGTAAGTAAACCTCTCGAGAAGGTCGACACTCAGACAGACACACTGCTGATGGCCGTGCCTAAGAGGTCATTAAAGGCCTGGCTCTTTGGTTTTTATCAGGACACTAGCAAGCCCAGACACTCAGACTCCTCGCTCAGTCTCTCGAGCACCCTGCTCAGACCCTCCATTGACTCCGCAAAGATCACAGCATCATCAGCAAAGTCAAGATCCGTGAATTTTTCTTCACCAACAGATGCCCCACAGCCGCTGGACCCCATGACCTTGCCCAACACCCAGTCTATACAAGCATTGAACAGAGTAGGAGCAGAACACACCCCTGACGAACCCCAGAACCTACTGGGAAAAACGCAGAGGTCCTGCCTCCACTCTGCACAGCACTCACAGTACCAGTGTACAGGCCAGCCATGATATCCAGCAACCTCGAGGGGATCCCACGAACACTCAGGATGTCCCACAGGGCAGCTCGATCAAATGAGTCGAACGCTTTACAAAAAAATCGACAAAGGCTGCAAAGAAACTCTGCCGATATTCGTGTTTGTGCTCCATGAGAACCCTCAGTGCCAGGATGCGGTCGATGGTAGACTTCTTAGGCATAAAACCAGACTGTTCCAGTCGCTGGTAGGTGAGCAAGTGATCACGGATCCTATTGAGGACGACACTAGCAAGGACCTTACCCAGCACCGAGAGCAGTGTTAGCAGGCGATCACCCTTCCTTTTCCAGATAGGGACGACAAGTCCCATTTTCCAGTCAGTTGGCATGACTTGACAAAGATTGCTTGCCCTGCTAGGAGGACAGCCTTACCACCAGCCTGGAGGAGTTCACCTGGATACCACAGATCCCTAAAGCCTTCCCTGCCATCTCTGTGAGACTGAGGTAAGGTAATAGCTGATGTTGCTGATAACAACTGAATCACAAATATAACGGAATTATATAACAGCAAATAATTCTATAAGTTTATAACGGAATTAATTCAACGCAAAACTCTGGACAAAACTGTTCATTATTTTGAAACACCCTCATAAGTTCGGATCTTTCCTTGTCATTAACACCAGGACAGAGAATACTCGTGGTCGTGACAAGCTAAAGAAGAGCATTGAAAGAAGAAATGAAAATGATTATCACTGCCAGTGGCACCGCCTGAGGCAGGCTGATGCACATAATTAACTGACTACAAGTGCAGATGGGGTAAAAGTAAAATGAAGCTGTGTGTTATTGAGTAGCGTTGATGGGGGGGCGCTAATCATTTAGTGTGTGTGTGTGTTTGTCAGGGGCTACAGAGGGACAATAAAGAGAGGCCTGCTGTCTCGTCTCTGCCATGTTGAATCCTGAAGAAAGCAGGCCGCCTGGTGCCGTGATGAACTGAACAGGAAGACCTGAGTGGCACCACAACTTACTGGGCCACCTCAGACTACACCTCTCGCATCACTGGGCTCTATGCTCTTTGTCTGCAAAGTCGCTTTCTGTTTTCTTGCATGGCACTAGTTATAATAAAACGTATTACTTTTAATCCATCGTTCAAAGTGCAGCTTTTTCTCATGAAGATGGGGTGACCCTAAGACCCTACATGACAAACCAGGGTACCCAAATTTGCCCGCAGAGACAAGCAGCAGCAGCTGCCATGAACGCTTCTCCAGTCCCTGCGTGTGACCACATTCACTAGGTGGGGGCCCAGGACCACCAGGACCTGAGGGAGACAGGCTTAATGGGGGCTCCTCTCGCCGCAGCTCTCCCCGAGGTTCTTTCTACTGTCTTTGGCATATTGTTTTGTTTTAATTCTGTTTTTTTTATGATGGTATGTAAATATGTTTCCTGTCGTGTCTGCTGGGCTCACCTCAAACCAATCCACTCAGCAGACTTCAGAGATTCTTTCGAAGGGAGGCGTTTAGGCTCAGCTCTTTGAATTTGTCTTTGCATTGTGACGTCCTAACGTGGCACGGACGCGACTCAGGGCAGCAGGGCACTGCTGAGGGTGCTAAACGGCTCAGAGTATCACTGGCACCAGGGGTCACCAGAAAACAGGCCAACGGACCTTCACCATCCTGCACAGCCGCTTTTAAGAGCTATCAGCACTCACACCACTGGATTCAGGTAGAGTTTTGATTTTTCCAACTGGCTTTATCTACCATCTCCTGATGTATTTAATGTCTGCTGTGTGTATTGTGGGTGGCATGGTGGCACAGTGGCAGCGCTGCTGCCTGGCAGTAAGGAGACCTGGGTTCCCTTCTTGGGTTCTCCCAGCACTGAGTTTGCATGTTCTCCACGTGTCTGCGTGGGTGCACTGGCGATCCGAAATTGTCCCTAGTGTGTGGCTCCCTGCCCAGGGTTTGTTTCCTGCCTTGCGCCCTGTGTTGGCTGGGATTGGCTCCAGCAAACCCCTGAGACCCTGTGTTAGGACATAGCGGGTTGGGTAATGACTGACTGATTGTACTCAAATCTCACTGAACTGTGGAGACGGGACAGCAACATCATCCATCCATCCATCCAACCCGCTGAATCCGAACACAGGATCACAGGGATCTGCTGGAGCCAGTCCCAGCCAACACAGGGCACAAGGCAGGAACCAATCCCGGGCAGGGCGCCAACCCACCGCAGACAGCAACATCATTTAGACATTTAAATATGGAGGAGTGAGCAGCAAGTGCAGCCTTCATGCTTGGCTCTAAACCAGCAGCCCTGGCATCACCAGTCTTATCTGAGGAATGTGTCACTGAAATGTCATCAGACAGAATGGGGTCTGAAGATTAATTTAAAAAACTTATCCTCATTGACTGCATTTATTAATTATGACTTTACATTTTAAAAGAAAAATTCTCAGTCATCCTTTAGCTTATGGACCCATTATAAAGCAGCCATTGAGAATCAATAAGTTGGGCTTAGTACAATAATAAATGGCAGCTGGGCAAGCGTGGCAATCAGCTAAACAAAGGAGCCCGGCAGCCTGATGGGTCTCCTCTCGTTTGTCAGAGTCCTTATGTTGTATTAAAGATAATACGACTCCTCAAATGTGTTAATGGCATTGTTTATTGTTTTACACGTAACATGCAGACTGTTACAGTGTATGCCTGCACTAATTTATCTATTTAATCCATCCATCCATCCATTATCCAACCCGCTATATCCTAACTACAGGGTCACAGGGGTCTGCTGGAGTCAATCCCAGCCAACACAAGGCGCAAGGCAGGAAACAAACCCTGGGCAGGGCGCCAGCCCACCGCAGTATCTATTTAATATTTACTATTAATTATATTTTTATTTTAACTGTCAAAGACTGGTTGAAATCTAAGTAATCAACATAGACCTCAGTATTAATGTCTGTAGTGCACCATCCATTGGAATGCATTCTGTAATGCATGTAGTACTAAAATGAATTGAATTTTCATTCCAACAGATGGCGCATCACAAGCAGCACCACTTTTACGAATCCCATACCAAAAGGAATATAATAGAGACATAGCAACCAGACAGACAGACTTACACATAGTAACTTTTCCTTTTATTACTAAAGTGGACAAGCCAATTTCTGTATGCCTGGCAGTTACTCTCTGTTGGACAAATTCAGCATTAAGGTTTGCAGTGCACCATCTATTGGAATGCAGTTTGTAATGGTGGTTAGTTAAAAAAGATTTTTGCATTCTTGCATTTCAACAGACGGGGCACCACAAATGTGCTATAATAAAATGCATTGAATTTTGCATTCCAACAGATGGTGCATTACAAACATTATCACTGCTTTTAGTAATAAAATGTACAGTATGTGTCATTTCAACAGATGATGTATCATAAACATTAATATTCATCATGGCACATAACAACCAGATGGACACACATACACATGACCTATTATTTACTGTAGGTGGATAAGCTGATTTATGTCTGTCCTGCAGTTACTCTATTTAAAAAATATTTAGCTTTAACATTTGTAGTGCACCATCTATTGAAATGTACTTTGTAATGCCTGTTGTAATAATCAAGTGCATTGCATGTTTATTCCAACAGATGGCACATCACAAACATTAGCACTGCTTCAAAGAATCTCATACCAAAAGGCATATAACAGAGACATAGCCACCAGATGGACACACAGATTACACAGACACACAGGAACCTCTTTTATTATTAAGGTGGATAAGCGCATTTCTGTTCATCCAGCAGTTACTCTCTGTTGGAAGTATTGAGTGTTAACATTTCCTGTGCACCACTGATTAGAATGTATTTCATTACATCAGTAGCAATAAAATGCATTGCCTTTGTCATTCTAAGAGGCAGCAGGTCATAAACTTTAGCAGTCCTCCTATTAATAAAGTGCATTGCATTTCATTCCAACATATGGTGCATTACAAAAATCTGTACTAATAAAAAGCATTGCATTTGCCATTCCAACAGTTGGTGCATTACAAACAATTGTAATAATGAAATGCAATATATTTGTCATTCCAAGAGACTGTGTATTACAAACATTTGTACTAATAAAAAATGTGTCATTCCAACAGATGGTACATCACCGACAGTTATAATAGTAAAATGCATTGCATTTGTCATTTTAACAGATGGCACATCTCAAACATTAGCAGTACTTTTACAGATCCCATGCCTATAACAGAGACATAGCAACTGGACGGACACACAGATATACAGACACTTATCATTTTATTAGGGTGCCTTATTTATTTATTTGTTTGTTTGTCTCTTTATTCTCTTTGGGATATTTTAGTTGTTGCAAATCACTTTGAGTCACACTTTTTGTATTAAACATCCTGGTTCTTTAATGGCACTTTGCGGGTTGTGTGGTTCCTCATTGCTGAACAAACAACTATTTCATTTTATGAAGGGCTTCTACTAAATGAAGTTGGGTCTTTGAGCTTTGAAAAGGTCCCTAATATGTGAACAAAACTGAAATCTTTTAAGTAGAGGAGATGGCCTGTTCAGAACCAACAGATACAGAAAACCTGAGCTTAGCCTGTTGTGTCAGTGTATGCAGAGTACATTGGGCTGTCACAGATCTGGTGTCATCTGTCCGGGGATGTCAGTGGAACATTCTGGAGGGCACATTGCAGACTTGGGTGGCACGATGGCGCAGTGGGTAGCGCTGCTGCCTCGCAGTTAGAAGACCCATCTGGGTTCGCTTCCCGGGTCCTCCCTGTGTGGTGTTTGCATGTTCTCCCCGTGTCTGCGTGGGTTTCCTCCCACAGTCCAAAGACATGCAGGTTAGGTGCATTGGGGATCCTAAATTGTCCTTGGTGTGTGTGTGGGTGTGTGTGCCCTGAGGTGGGCTGGTGCCCTGTCTGGGGTTTGTTTCCTACCTTGCACCCTGTGCTGGCTGGGATTGGCTCCAGCAGACCCCCGTGACCCTGTGTTAGGATATAGCGGGTTGGACGATGACTGACTGACATTGCAGACTTTCATTTAAGAGGATTTGCAGACATCCTAGTCACACATCACTTTTTTTACATGTCCCCTCCATTTCAGGAGGCCACCGTCATTTATGGACACCGCAATGGCAGGTCTAATAAAGCCATTTTCATATTTAGGACTTGTGTGCAATGACTGATTGAATTCTGTGATTCAGCCTGAAGCTCTGTAAAGCCTCTCATGCACCCATCTTCAGATCCTGCTGGTTTGGGGGTCTTGTCCCCTTAAGTTTTCTCTTCTGCACATGGAAGGCCGACACAATTGGATTTAAATTGGGTGACAGGCCTGGCCATGTAACAGTGTGTTTGGCTCATTATCTTGTTACATGCAGTGTGTTTGGAGGGACTCGAGCAGATGAGATGTTAGTACACACCTCAGAATTCATCGTGCCGTCAGGAGCTCCATCATCAGTGAAGAGAAATGCGCACAGGACCTGTGGCAGCCGTACGCACCCAAGCCATAACACCACCACCATATGTATCGGCTTTGGATCTTGGCCATTCCATTTGGTCTCCACACTTTGCTCTTGCCATCACCCTGATGAGGTTTATCTTTGTCTCGCCTGTCCACAAGACCTTTTCCCAGAATGCAGCCCTTTTTCCCCAGCTATAATCTCACCATCCAGTTTTTATGGTTTGTTTCTTGCTGTGTGGCCTCTGGATTTCTGTTCATGAAGTCTTCTGCGGATTGTCGTCTCTGACACGTCCACATCGGCTCCCTGTTTCTGATTTGTCAGACAGGCGTTTGAGGATTTTTCTTGACCACAGTGAGGAGCAGTGGAGCTCTTCCTTGGCCTACCAGTCCAGTCCTAAGGTCTTATTGACGTCTCTAATGGTTTTATTCTTGTTTCTCAGCCTCACAACGGCTTCTTTGACTTTCATTGGCGCAGTTCTTGTCCTCATGTTGAGCAATGACAACAACAGACTCCAAAGGGGAGAAGGAACTTGGGGTATCTTAAAAAGCAGAGAAACCCACCTGAGGACTCACAAACACCTGTGACATCCAATTGTCCCAAACATTATGAGGTCTGTGTAAAAAAATAGTCATGTGACCGAAATGTCTGCAAATCCCCTTAAATGAAAGGCTTCAATGTGCACTTTAATCACAACGTCTGAATTGCTTGATTTTTAATTTGAAACTGTGGAGCAGAGGGGGGAATGAAGGAAGGCTTTGGCCCAAACATCGTGGAGGGCGCGTCACATGTTAACATCTGCACAGTGGCATCTTGTAAAGCGTCGCATGCTGTCTCATATTAGTCAGTCAGACATCATCCAACCTGCTATAGGGGGTCTGCTGGAGCCAATCCCAGCCAACAAAGGGCGCAAGGCAGGAAACAAACCCCAGGCATGGTGCCAGCCCACCACAGGGCACACACACACCCACACACCAAGCACACACCAGGGACAATTTAGGATGGCCGCTCATATTAGTCATATCTTATTAATAACTAGAGACTCCGAGCAAAGGCACTGAAAACCTCAATGTCTATAAATAAAACGAGAACGATGGACCAGGGTGAGTCGTAGTGAAAGCCAAAGCTACTTCATAAAAGAAGACAGACGAGATTCTGGTCACACACCACTTTTTCTACGTGGTCCCCATAATGCTTGGGACACAGCAATGGCAGGTCTATTAAAGCCATTGTCATATTTAGGACTTTGTCGTATATCCATTGTGTGCAATGACTGCTTGAAGTCTACCAGGTGCTGAGGGTCTTCTCTGGTGATGCTCTGCCAAGCAGTTTGAGGAGGCCATTGTTCAACCTTTACTCAAAAACACAAATCTCTGATTCAGCTCCGCCTAAGAGCTGTAGGCCGATATCTAAGCTACCCTATGTGTCTAAGATATGAGAGAAGGTTGTCACCATGCAGCTTACGGAGTTCTTGGAGGTGCGTGAGATTGATGACAAGCTGGTTTGCGTGCTATGCATCCCACTGAATGGCTCTGCTGAAGGTTACCAATGGTCTTGTCATGGCTGCTGGCGCAGGAGAATCTTCTGTCCCGATTTAATTGCATCTCAGTGCAGCATTTGACACTGCAGACCATCAGCACCTGACTCGTACTTGTTACTTCACGTGCTGCTTTGGATTGGTTGGCCTCCTTTCTTTCGTGTTTCAGTGGCTCGGACGCTGCTGCAGTCTCATGAGGAGTTCTTTGTGGTTCTCTTTTGATTTCTTTAGATCTGCTCCCACTTGGAGAGGTTATTAATAGTTTTAATGGTGTTTCTTATCATTTTATTGCATATGATGTCCAACTTTATTTTCCCCTTATACCTGATGACCTTGATCAATTGTCTGTAAGCTGATTCTTGGCACCTTTTCTTCTCATATTCACCATACACTTCATAATGTAAGTGTTATTTCTGAGCAGTCCCTGAGTTTTGATCCACGTTAGGTCGTCGGCTCTTTTCATTTAAGAAGTGTTGCCAGGCTGAGATGGAGATGCTTATTCACTCTTTTATCTCCTAGGACTTTTGTAATGGACTTTTTGCTTGCCTTAATAACTCACCGGTGGACCATCTTCTATTCAGTCCCGCTTTTAATGAGAACACACAGAAGGCCCCCTATTACTCCTCTTTTAATGGCATTGCATTAACCTATGATTAATTATAGACTTCTTTTTTTTTTTTTTAATATTTTTATTTTATTAATTTTCATTGTAATCATTCCATACAAACAGATCAATTTATAACCCAACAAATTTGAAGACTAATCAAACCCCACCCCTGAGAAGGAGAGCTTAGCTAAAGGAAAATTTCTTTAAGCTTTTTAATAAGGCAACATTAGACAAAAGAAGGGGAGAAGTAAATATCTATATAAATAAGAGATGGAGAAGGGAGTTAAATGCAATAATAGTTATTTCTCTTATTCTAAAATAATATTGATTAAATCCTGCCAGGTTTAGAAAAAATGTTGTACAGATCCTCTAACTGAAAATTTGATTTTTTCCAATTTCAAATAATATAAAACATCGGTTTCCCACTGACTTATAAGAGGAGAGTTAGGATTCTTCCAATTTAACAAAATAAGTCTGCGTGCCAAGAGTGTAGTGAATGCAATCACCGTTTGCTTGTCCTTCTCCACTTCAAGTCCGTCTGGAAGAACACCGAACACAGCTGTTAATGGGTTAGGAGGGATTGTGACCCCAAGGCTGTCTGAGAGGCACTTAAAAATCTTGGTCCAAAATGATGTTAGTTTGGTGCAGGCCCAGAACATGTGACCCAGTGAGGCAGGAGTTTGGTTGCAGCGCTCGCAGGTTGGATCTTGGCCTGGAAACATTTTGGACAGTTTTAAGCGAGACAGATGAGCTCGATATATAATTTTTAGTTGAATAATTCTATGCTTTGCGCATATAGAACTCGAGTGACTTCTCTGCTTTGATACCTTCCACTCCTTTTCTGATATATTGATTAAGTGATCTTCTTCCCAATGTCCTCTTGGATCTTTGAAAGGTAGGGACTCTAACAAGATTTTATATATTGTGGAAATAGTGTTTGTTTCCTCAAAATTGAGCAGTATTTTTTCCAGCTTTGTGGAGGGTGCAAGGTGGGGGAAATCGGGCAATTTCTGTTTAACAAAATTTCTAATTTGAAGATAGTGAAAGAAATGTGTAGCTGGGAGGTTAAATTTTGAACGTAATTGTTCAAAAGATGTAAATATGTTGTCTATATAAAGATCTCTGAGCATTTTAATCCCAAAACTTTTCCAGGTATTAAAAACTGGATATACTTGCGAAGGTTGAAAGAGGTGGTTCCCTTGCAGAGGTGCCACTGATAAAAGATTTTCCATCTTAAAATGCTTTCTAAGTTGGTTCCATATTCTGAGTGAGTAAAGCACAATTGGGTTATTAGTATATTTGCGATAACTTTCATTTATTGGAGAGCAAAGCAGGGAATATGAAGAAGTACTACAGGATTTTACTTCTATTGCAGACCAAGCCTGTGTATGTTCATTTATTTGTGTCCAGGTTTTTATGGCTTGTATGTTTGCTGCCCAGTAATAAAACTGAAAATTAGGTAAAGCCATGCCACCTTCTGCCTGAGGTCTTTGTAGGGTCGCTCTTCGGATACGTGGGTGTTTTGAGTTCCAAATGAATGAGGTTATTGTTGAATCTAACTGTTTAAAAAATGATTTATTGATATATATTGGAATTTTTTGAAATAAAAAGAGAAGTTTAGGAAGGATATTCATCTTAACAACGTTAATTCTTCCGGCTAGAGTGAGATGAAGGGTTGACCATCTATGCAAGTCTTGCTTAATTTTTTCCATAGAGACGCCAAAACTTTGTTGATAAAGAGCTTTATGTTTACTTGTGATATTTACCCCTAGGTATTTAAACTGATCTGCTATGGTAAAAGGTAGGGTGTCTAATCTAATATTATATGCTTGTGAGTTCACTGGAAAGAGTATACGTTTATTCAGATTAATTCTAAGACCAGATATCTTTTGAAATTCTGTTAGTGCTGTTAAAACAGCAGGCACAGTGTTTTCTGGGTCTGATATGTATAAGACCATATCATCTGCATATAGAGAAATTTTTATGACTTCATTTTAAAATTCTTGTCACATATCCTTCCAGGCATGGCTACAATACCAAAAATGTGGTGGAACATCTCTCTTAGTCGATCCCTTAGGTCAGGGGTGTCCATCTGCAATACTGGAGGGCCGCAGTGGCTGCGGGCTTTCATTACAACCATTTTCGTAATCAGTGCCCTATTTTTATAGCTAATTAACTTACGTTAACATGTCGAATTGAATTGCAGTGCCAGATAAGACCAACAGGTGGCAGTATTGTGAATGGCAGCACATAAGACCAGTAGGTGGCAGTATGCTAAGTACAGAACTTCACTAAACAACACACTGGGTGTTGGGCTGAGGGGCTGCTAGAGTTATTAACATTCTTAATTATTAGGAATATTCCTTTGGTGTTGGAGGATTCTGTGTTTGTGTTGGTTCCCTTGAAGTGGCAGCACAAGTGACAATCTGATGGTGGCAGCCTAAGGTTTTCTTTTTTATACATAAATTATTCTGCTTATCATGTTACAGGGAAGGAAAAAAACAACTATGAGGGTCTAACTCTTAAAAAGAGAAACGGGTGTCAGGGATTTCTGCAAATATCTAAATTGGTCATTTCTGCTAATGATATAAACTAATGTGAATTTCCCCTTGGGATTAATAAAGTATCTATCTATCTATCTATCTATCTATCTATCTATCTATCTATCTATCTATCTATCTATCTATCTATCTATCTATCTATCTATCTATCTATCTATCTATCTATCTATCTATCTATCTATCTATCTATCTATCTATCTATCTATCTATCTATCTATCTATCTATCTATCTATCTATCTATCTATCTATCTATAAGAACTTTATTTATCCCAAGGGAAATTCTTTTGTCATATACATGCTCAGTGCAACAAGAGGAATAAAGATAAGGTAGTAAAGAGTTAAAAAGATCAGTAGTAATAGTGCAAACAGAATAACAAAATAACTCTAAACAAAGTAACAAATAACTATAACTAATAGTTTGTATTATAACTATATAACTAATTTGTGCAAAGCAACAAACAACTATAACTAAAACTATAACAGATATAATAAAACAACAGATTATTAGTGCAAGTGGTTATGAAAAGTGACTTAGTGTTTGTGCCATGAATAAATGAGACAGCAGCATGTGATGATGGGATGAAACAAACATTCAGTAACATACAGATGAGTAAATAAAAAACTGAATGAGACCTAATGACAAAAATTCTGAAAAAGATCACCTACAGAATGAGGAAGAGTTATACAGTCTTATTGCCACAGGTCGAAAGGATTTCCTGTGGCATTCGGTTCTGCATTTGGAGGCAATGAGTCTTTTGCTGTGTGTGCTCTGATGACCCATCAAGGAGGTGTGCAAGGGGTGAGAGGGGTTGTCCATGATACCGAGAAGCTTTTTCAGCATTCTCCTCTCAGACACCTCCACCAGGTTCTCCAGTCTGACACCCAGGACAGAACCAGCCTTTTTAATCAGCTTGTTCAGCCTGTTGGCATCAGCTGTCTTCACCCCACTGCCCCAGCACACAGCTGCAAAAAACACCACGCTCTCTACCACAGAGTGATAGAACATAGTCAGCATTTTCCTACAGACATTGAAAGACCTGAGCCTCCTCAGTAGGTAAAGCCGGCTCTGCCCTTTCTTGAAAACCGTGTTGGTGTTCTTGGACCAGTCCAGTTTACTGTCAATGTGTACCACCAGGTACCTGTAGTCCTCAACCACCTCAACATCCGTTCCTCTGATGGTGACAGGGGTGGGAACAGGAGCCTATCTATCTATCTATCTATCTATCTATCTATCTATCTATCTATCTATCTATCTATCTATCTATCTATCTATCTATCTATCTATCTATCTATCTATCTATCTATCTATCTATCTATCTATCTATCTATCTATCTATCTATCTATTTATCTATCTATCTATTTTTTATATTTATTTTCATATTTTTTTATATTTATTTCAGGTTCCTTTAAGGAATATTTAAGTTTTATTCAAATCTTTTCACAACATCCTTCCTTCCTTCGGACCGAAGCCCCAATGCATACCACGTGTTGCCTAATCCTGCTCCTCTCCATCTCATGTAAGTGCTTTCATAGCTTTTTATTCCTTTCACATGTTTATTTGCTATAATTTGTTTAAATAAATTGCAATTTTTTTACATTGTGGAAACTTCAGACTGCAAATGGCAAGAAAGGAATCTGATCTGCAGAACTCGTATGAAGTAATTAAATGTAGATCCTCGTGCGTTCTGAGCAGAGCCGTCAAGACGCACATGCATTCACACATTCAGTGATGAGAATCTAAAATGTGTGGCCACTTAAAGCAAAAATCATGTCCCCCACAGCTATCTGTGTGACACCAGATGGACTAAATTAAGGCTCAAATAAGCTGTCTTTTTTCCTTCATTTTTAAGGCTATGGTTAATGTAAATATGTTAATTATTCATTACTTAGGCCCCATGGTTTACACCAGCGGTTCTCAAACTGTGAGGCAAAGTAACAAAAAAGGGGGCACGAATGTAGCCATATGTGGCGTAATTTCACTATTCGTAGGGAAATTTTAAACTTGTAGTGGTGTATCAGCAGCAAAAAATATAGGAATAAATTTTATTAGGGTTTCAAAAAAACATTAGGGGGGTGCGATTAAAACTGTTATGAAAACTCGCGTCGCAAATACGTAAAGGTTGAGAAATGCTGGTTTACACAATGGTAGTGCTGCTGCATCACAGTAAGGAGTCTTGGGGGGTCGCACTCCAAGTTACCAGATTTGACAGGCACTTCACAGTCCAATCCCACCCAGTGGTGATTAAATACGCCTTCCTCCGCCCCCTCTCAAGTCACTCCTCTGATTGGCCAATCGATACTCCATTTGCATGAGTAGGCAGGGCTAGAGAGTTACATTTTGAGACTGATCGTCCCCGCATGGCTAATGTCCGAGGGCACAACTCACAGATCAAAGCCTTTAAACAGAAGTATTGTAGCTGCGGGTGAGTAAGGCAGGATCAGGCACGGGTCAAGCGCGTGCCTGAAAGAAATCTCTCAGTCCAAAGGTTTTGTTTTAAAAGATTTAGTGAAAATTCAAAGCCAACAGTCACACACAAGAATAAAGATAAAGATTGTGTCACAAAAGCAGACCACAGACATAAAAAGATTTGGGGCAGCCACACGTATAATTGTGCTTTGGCTGCAAATGGGTACAAATTGATTGTGATGTTCCAAAACAGAATTGAATGTAATAGGAAAAGACGGTGGCTTTAAAGCCCGAGGCCGGCAGTGACGTCATTGGGGCCAGAAGTGACACTATCACTGGCACCAAAGAAAATGGAAGTGATGTCTTTGGTACCGGAAGTAACATCATCACTGGTGCAGGGAACTAGCTAGATTTCCAGTGGATGGTCTGCAGAAGATTGAGGAAGAGAGTTAGTGTAGCTCGCCACCCCATGGTCTGGCGTGGTACTGCTATTCTTAAGGCCTTTCAGATGTTTCCCAATCACATGTGTGTGACAGTTGTTACACACATCGAATAAAAAGCAAAAAATGGGAAAGAATGTCTCTTCTCTAAACTTCGCTTTTCTTGTCAAACTTCAGTTGTTTCTACACTTGACTTCACCTTCGGTTAACGTACGGCTCTGCATGTTCAATAGAGCGCATTAACTTTCGTACTATTGGGAATGTAAGGTACGGCTTAAAACCGCATGCCCTCCATGCCTTACACACGGCAGAGCAGGTCACTGACTGAGACTATTCTACCGTCAGAGAGGCAAGAAGTAGTTAGAATATAGCAACTTGTAGGGTTATAAGAACCTCCCATAGACCGTACACTCATAAATAGGCAAACATTTAATAGAACTTAAGGAATTAGTAAATATGGTGAGCAGCAGAAAATAAATCAAAAAATAACGAGAGCCCATTTGTCTGTGTGTGTTGCTGTTCTTTATCTTTACAGGTGAACCAGCAGAACAGACAGTGAAGGGCTGTGATAAGAGTGACAAGGTTACTTCTGTGCGGAACATGAAAGACGGTAAGCGACACAACGTTTCGGCTGTAACGTCTCAGCGACACGCTGCACGAGGGCCTTACAGCCAAAACGTTGCGTCGCTTACCGTCTTTCTTGTCCAGCATAGAAATAAACTCTTAATTTTTGGTTTCTCTTATTAGAAAGACTAAGGGGCTTTGCCCCCTGCTTGCTTCGCTCGCCCACCCCCTCCTGGGGTGTGCTACGCTCCTGCTACTTTGTGTCTCTGCCGCTCGCGTTGTGATGGTCAGGGCACGCTAAGGAGTTGTGGTCTGACCAGCTGCTGTTGCCAAGCTGCGTGTTCTGCTCATTGAGCTGCCCATCGATCATTTAAAAGCCTGTACAGCAGCTGTCCTTGTGTCTCACTCCCTTGTCTCGTGGGACGTCAAATTGTCTTCTGAGAAGATCATGTATCGTCTCCTTCCAAGTCTTCCAAGATTTTTTTTGATAATAGAGAGATATAGTGCTGCTAAGCCCAAGCAATACAATTACAGTGGAGCAGTGGCATCAAGTGCCACCTGAGGATACCTAGAAGTGAAGCACAATAGAGGAGGGTTAGTGACAGTTTCTAAATATCAGATCACTTATAATTTAGTACTAATGAGATGCCGTATGCACAGACCTTTATGTTTCACAAGTTATTACAAGGCCAAGGCCAAACTCCAAGGGAGAAAGCTACACATCCTGCAAAGGCTTCATACAGACCTCTCATCAGTGTGCCAGGCAAGAAGCCCAAGTTGTTTTTTGGGGTCCGAATTCTAACTCTTTGTACGCCCATCTCAACCCCTCAACAGAACATCTTCCTTATTTAGTAAAAACTACTAAGGCTGTCAATGGCAGACTCAGTATGTGTGAAGACCTTCATAATGTCCTTTTAATGTGATACCTTCCTGTGATTTGTTTTCTTTAAGGTGTCTACTCAATCAAAATGACCCCAGGATCGAAAGCCCAGGTCATATGCAGTCTCGAGGATGTCACTGTCGTCACCTGGTATCAACAACTCCCCAAGGAGCAGCCCATAGCAATTCTGACTTACAACCGTAAATCATTTCTACCACCAAAATACCTCAATGGATTCACCAGTAAGAAAATGAAAGCCTCCAGTGAGTCATCAAAGTTAGCGTTAACCATTGAAGAGGTGACTGAAAATGACTGCGGGACATATTACTGCACAAAAAAAGTGGACGACCATAATGAGTTTGGAGAGCCGAACAGTCTTACGTTTGAAGATACCAGTGTTACGACAGTACACAGTGATGGTATGGAAATGATTTACAAATACATATGTGTGTATGTGTATGTGTGCGCATGCGCGCGCATGCATGTGTGTGTGTGTGTGTGTACTCTCAGACGGAATATTAACTGAGCCGTTGACTTTCGCCTTTTAAGAAGTTTCAATTGTGTTTGTTTTATGAATGCACATTATTTAAACAGCACTTTGTACTTTACTTCTCCATTGTTTCCGCTTTCAGAATATGCAAGAACAAGGGGGCTCCGCCCCCTGCTCACTTCGCTCGCCTACCCCTGGCGTTGGGTACCCTGAAATACATTAGTCAAGCTTGTTTGTTTTGGAGCCGTGCCCGCTTTGCTTGCATGATTTCAGACACGCGTTGTAGGCGCCTGCGTTCATTGATCTTATCCAGGCGGGCTCGTGTTTGTATCTCCGTCAGTCGAGCGGATATTCATCTAAAGGAGGCAGTCTTACCTGACCCTTTTGACAACAACGTGTAAACTCATTAGTTGTATTGCCAGTTGTTTCTTCAGGGAAGTTAAGTGAAGGACAATGACTGCAAACGAGATTCATTAATCCTAATGAAGTTTCATTAATAGTGGACTCATTACAGAAGTTGAGATGTTTCGTTTTGGAGCCGTGACTCCTGTGGTTGCGTTGTTTGAGAAGCGCGTTGTAAGCTCCTGCGTTCATTGTTTTTATCCAGGCGGGCTCGTTTTTCATTTTTGTAGCTCCGTTAGTTGAGCTGGATCGTTTTGGAGCCATGACCGTGACTCCATTAGTTATCCGTTGTCTATCGTTAGTAATATGGATAATTGCACTTACTGTTAATACGGAGCGTTTTCTGTGGTTGTACTGTTAATAATGCATCACTGTAATGTGATTCACATATGCTATATGGTTTGGACGTGTGAGGATGCCGTACGTTTAATACGGAGAGTTCGTTTATTCTTATTACCTGGACCATGCTGTGTAGTGTGGACGTTTAGTTCAGAAGTGCGTTGTAGGCGCCTGCGCCTTTCGTACTTTCCCACGGCCTCCGTACTATCTTTGTGGACCTTTGGGGCCTCCGTAGTCTCTTCCGTTTGACTCTGGGGTGCAACGCAGAATCCTCTTTTTTGTGTGGCTGTGTCGTTAGTCGTTAGCTATGGGCGCGTTGTTGCTTCATGTTTTATTTACGTTATTTGAGTTCTTTCGTTTTTCAGCCGTGACTCCTTCGTTCGCGGTGGATCAGACTTCGCTTGCGGTTTATGAGACGTGCGCTGTAGACGCCTGCGCACTATGTCTCCTGCGTCCATCGCCGTGTACCTGTGTCCATGCCATCCGGTTTACCATTCTCGGTTAGTAATATGGATAGTTTGTCAGACTCCTTGTGCTTATGCTTTCTGTCATAGTTCAGAAATTGGCCACCTACATTTCAAACTAAAAGCTCTAAATGAGCTCTTTGCCTTGGTGATATGTTGATATTTTATGTGGCCTAATCTACGTAAGTATATGCGCCGTCACTAATGCTGCCTTCTCTGTAAGTCACCCCTCTTGGATTAGTGAATCTCCATGTCTACCATGATCCTCTCTCTCAGACCAATGACGGGCCTCACTTGCGTTGCATTAATGACACTCTGTGACAGCGTGGCCTGTGTCCAGTACTCCTCTTCTCCTTTCTTACTTCTGTTAATGGCTTGTCCCTAAACGGCAGCATCTATGCGGTGTGGCTCACACTGACTGACAAGGAGCTGCAATGGGCAGAGAAGTGCTGGGAAAAGGAAAGCCCCCTTGAATGACTGGTGACTAAAGGGTACCTAAAATGTAGGAAGAAGAGTTTCATGAGGTGTGCAGAAGGTTGGTTGAGTTCCCCCAAACGGTTAGGGGGTAGCAACGCTGAATAGATGGAGCTCAATTTAATCAACCCTTCTTAGCTTATTTTGTTTTATTTATGACAAAGTTTTGTGATTTTGGAACTGTTTCTTATGAGTTAGGGGGGCATGTCGGTCACCACAGATGGATGTCATCCTATAAGACAGATAGCTGTGTCTTCATTCTCTCTCTCTCTCTTCAAGGTCAAGAGTGTGTCCCATAACTGAGCCTGGCTCTTCAGCAGTTTGCTGATTTGGTGTGCACCTCTTGAAGTGATGTTACCAGCCCAGCACACCCCAGCGTAAAAAGCCGCACTGCAGATCAAAGAGTTGTAGAATATGTAAAGGAAGTCGGCACTTCTGGGCGCCATGCAGGCAGTAACTATTTACAGAAGTGTCATATTTCTCACCGCTTTTTATTTTTGATACTGAACTTATTTACTGGTTAATAGTCTAATTTTAAATAGTCTTAGTCTTATTTAAAATTAGACTTGATCAGGCTTCTGGTGTGTCACTAATACTAGCCACTAGAAATTGTATAAATGGATTTTAAAGGACTCTTTAATTTACAGACGAATGTCAAAGCACTCAAACTCGGGTGCCGGCTTGTCTTGATGGCCCCCTTTAAATAGGCGGCGACCCTAGATGGAGTCACAAAGAGGACCCTAAGGCTGCCTTATGTCTGCAATACCTGAAGCAGTAAAAAGGAAGGTGTATGAGATCCTCTGGTAATCTTGCGCTGCGATCGTGAGTGCCCAAGCAGCTCAGTTACATTTACCACAGGAGCTGTTTGTCCTCAAGTGGAGAGGGCGACATGCCGGCACGACAGTACAAGCAAAGGGAAAAGGTTTTAGAACCGATCTGCTATCTCTGTTGTAATGGGAAATGTCTGATCGCCATCAAATAAGATGGATGACCTGTCTGCACTTGTAGTGGGCCATGGAGCATACAGTACGTGTTGCGCTTTATAGAGCCCTGTGCAATAGATAAGCCCTTTGTCCACCTCTTGAACCCTCAGGTACCACTCTGATGACCAGATGAAAGTATAAATATTCTTTATTTTATAATTATACCGTGCACAAAGCACTCTCCACACCACTCTCATATATACTATAATTCTTTCTCTATAACAATACAATCCTCCACTCCCAGACACTTCGCCCTCCTACCTCCCAGCTCAGCTCAGTGTCTGGGCTTTCCCACAGTCCTTTTATATCCCCTGACCCGGAAGTGGTTCCTGGCCAAACCCACAAGTCCGTTTTCCTCCCAGGTCAGGGTAAACAGTCCTTTTATTCATCCTGGGAGCACGTCGTTCCTTCCGGTCACGTGATGATGACACACACCCGGGTTATAGGGCACACAAGAGCCCACTAGCCCCCCTACAGCGACTCCCGGTGGCCCCCAAGGTATCCAGCAGGGCTATGTATGAACTACAAAGTCCATGAGGCCCTGCTGGAACTCGGGGCACCATCATGCTGTCCGGAGGGCTCCTCCTAGCGGCCTGGGGGTGGCGACCAGAGTCTGTAGCTGGTCGTCCATCACACCTGATATACCTGACACTGCATTATTGATGGATGGATTTCATCTTATTTGAGCAGACAAAGTCACAGTGAGGTGTGGAAAAAAGACAGAAGGGGACTGGACATCTACGAGAATGAGAAATGGTGTAAAAGAGCACAGCTAAAAACTACAGCTTGTAATTCAGACATTGGAATTTGTCCACCTTATTTGCCCATTGAGATAAACAACATCATCCTTATCAGTGTTTATATTCCTCCCTCCGCAAATGGGGGCCTAGCAATGGAAATGATTCATTCTGTCACCAACCCTTTAATGATGACTCACTCTGGCCCTGCATTTCTAATATGTGTGACCTTGGAACAAATGATGACAAATTTCTATCATTTCGTGACGGGTTCTACTCAAGGAAATACCAGGCTGGACCAGCAGTATTCAAATGTTAAAAAAGCCTTTAAGTGTAATCTCCTGGAACCTTTAAGATGATCTGGCCACAACTGGATTCATCTTCTTCCCAGCTACAAGCCTATTATTAGATGCAACCTGCTACCACCAGAAGAAGAGTGAGGACAGTGGAGCCTGGAGGCTGAAATGGCTCTGATTGACTGCTTCCAAATGACAGACTGGGAAATGATGTGCGAGTCACAATGGGACAACAGCAAAACCAAGGAGCTGCTTGTTGACTTTCACCCCACCAAAGCACCTCTACAGCAGGAAAATGAACGGTATCTCAGTCTTTACCCAAGTCGTTAGTAAATATAAGAGATTTAACAACATGTCTGTATTATCTTGATCGTCACATGCCTTCTTGAAATGCAAAGAGCACCAGACATGGAACATCTGACACTCTGACAAGGATTAATAAAGTATCTATCTATCTATCTATCTATCTATCTATCTATCTATCTATCTATCTATCTATCTATCTATCTATCTATCTATCTATCTATCTATCTATCTATCTATCTATCTATCTATCTATCTATCTATCTATCTATCTATCTATCTATCTATCTATCTATCTATCTACACATGACTTTAGCTGCAGCAGCCTTACACTGTATGTCCAGTGGCATTACTCATAATATTCTTTTTATTGATAACTAATACAGGGAGATTCACTTGAAATAGGCCCCGAATATTCTGTAATAACCCTCGCTAGGACGAAGCAACCTGAACGAAACAATGTGAAATGTGCTCCTCATTATATGGAGCTTCGAACAAGTCTGGATGCCCCTGCATCGGAGGATTCACTCAGTCACTCGACTTCTCATCAGGATGGTGGTGTACAGTATTGAGCAGCGTGTCTTCACAGTGCAAACCTATTGGGTCACCAATTCGTTTAAGCGATGTCAGAATCAACCTGATTATTGTGAGTTAACAGAAGGTTACTTCCAGCAAGATGGAACAACGTGTCACACATCAGCAAGGAGCATGGCAGAAATTGAGTCGTTCTTCGGCAACAAAGTAATTTCAAAGGGGCCTTGGCCACCACGGTCGCCGGATCTGACACCACCAGATTTCTTCCTTTGGGGTATGCTGTATGGAAAAGTTTATCGGAACAAGTCTCACACTGTGGAAGATTTGAATTAAAATATCCAATGTGAAATTGCTGCTATTCCCCCCGAGACATTTGGCGATATGTTCAGGAACATGGAGCACCGCGTGTGTCTGGCAGAAAAATGGAAACCTCTTCCAGCATCGCATGTAATGCAATCGATTACACATACATCAAGGTAAAGAGCTTATGTTTTTGTTTCAGATTGTGTCATCCTAAAGGGAGTTACAACAGTTCGATTGAATCTCCCTGTAAATCCCTTAAATGAAATTACTGCAAGTTATTATTTGCAGGGTCAGGGAACAAAGACTGGATCGGGCGGTGACATCATTCATGCACCAAGCAGTTCAGGCAACGATCTTATAGTGCAGATGTGTGAAAGTTCTGGCAATACAAAGCAACAAGAGGCACTGGGAAAAAAAAAGGTTTGTCTAATGCAAGGTGTATTTCCAGGGTAGTTTTTGTCGAACAAGGTCAATGGCGAATACAGCGTATACCCTGTGTAAAATGTGAATTTCCCCAATCAACACTAGTCACCACACTCTTCCACTCTGAACTTACTTTACATCTACCTTCTACTCATTATATCTACTCAGACCCCTTTGTTTATGAACTTTACTTCATCATTTAACTGCACAGAGAACGATATCCTCTGCAGTAGATTACAGGAGCTCCAGGTGGACCCCCCTAACTCACCCTATGAACTGTGGACTTTCTCCATAACGGAGAGCAGTTTGTTAAGGTCGACGATTATATTTCTAAAGTTTGTCATATATCAATAGGACCTCGACAAGGCACAGTGATCGCCCCCCATACTCTATCTACACTAAGAGCCTGGCAGGATCTGACAGAAATTGCTGAGCTGTCACATGATACAGCTTTGATTGACACCTGAAATGATGTGGCACATTTTGAAGAAGAGGGCAAGGGGATGAAGTGGTGGAGCCAGAAGCAGAACCTCCAGCTAAATGTGAGGAAGACAGAAGAGCTCAGCTTTGATATTAAGAAGAACCGGTGCAACCGCTGGTCCTGAATGGAGAACACGTTAAGAAAGTCAGCAGCTTTAAGTACCTTTGAACAACACTTGATGACAGATTGAACTCTAATGAAAACAGGAAATGCACCTACAAAAATGTCAGCCATTTCATAAGGAGCCTGAGGAAAATGAACATCTCAAGTACAACGCGTGTCATAATGAGAACATACCGACTCTTTCATTCATGGTCTGGTATCGGCGTCTGTCTGTGACTAACAAAAGTAATCCAGCTGGGGTCTGCTGTGTGAGGACAGTCACCACTAGAGCTTCAAGAATTGAATAACAAGAGTAAAACGCAAAGTGGATGAGACTGGGAAGAAGCAGACACACACTTGGATACACCTTTTACCCTCTCGGTGGCAGTACTTGCTGCTGGAATTTAAAACAAGTAGATATATTTATACCAATGATAATAAAACTTTGAAACAGTCCAACTAACTCTTTGCAGAAGGTCTTTCTGAGGGTCACCTCGTGACTTTAGCTGACGTGACGTGTTGTACCCTTTGCTATTGGAAATTTGGTCAGGAAGAACACACCCTGGAATGTCAACTGTTTTGTGGCTTCCACTGAGATGATTAAAGCTCTTGCTCTGATTTAATGGAATCCCCAAGCTGTATTAAGGACTCTGTGACCTGTTCTCGAATGAGCTGAAGTTTCCCAAGGGTTTTGGGAGTTTCTTTTGGCAGGAGTATGATGTGCTGTTTTACTGTACTGTTTTACTGCATGATGTGTGTCTTGAATCAGACTGTCAAACTCCTTTCTTTGGCAATGTGACCTGTAGGGGGTGTTGCAACACCCTAAATCTCAAACAACAACAATGCAGGCACAAGTTCTGGGTTCAAATGCAGGGTTTAATACAATAAAATACCTTACTCAGGTATCCCTTCGACAATTGTTCAAGCACAATACGCTTCTTCTCTTCCTCTCCTTCCCTGAATCCTGGAGAGCTTTGTTCATACTCTGCATATAATGGAAGGCTTCCTTTGAAGCTCCAACCCAAAAATACTTCAAACGCTTGTCTCAGAAAAACACTTCCAGGTCAGGCAGAACTCGAGACTTCAGTTCCCAACAGCTCTCCCTGGCGGCCCCTCCTGGAACCTAACAGGGCAGTTTTATGGCACCATAACTCCAACACTGCCTTGCAGGTATCCATACTGGGGTTCACCATAAGGGATGCTGCCACCTAATGTATGAATGAATGACCTGTGTGTGGGACGCAGTCACCCATTATCCCATATATGTGGTCTCCCGACTGTGAACAAGTCCATTACTTACGCCGGTCGTGATGCTCCATCCATTTTGTCCATCCTGCAGAACGATTCCCAACCATGGCTGCTGGAAGGCCAGTCCAGTTGTGCTATCCTTCAATACCATTCATTATGTTAGGTAACGGAAGGAAGTTCATCTCATCTGGAACCTCAGTCTGTCTATTAATGTGTTTAGGGCCAGAGTTCGATTTGCACTGGGCAGGTAGTAGCAGGTGAGACATGTCCTATTGTCCCTTTGTTACTTTGCGTCTCCTTAAGGTGTACCTTAGGAAATGGGTTGCTGAGGGTTTGCCTGAAAATGGGAAAATGTGCCATTAAGGAGAAGACACAACGTGAACACGACAGTTGGGTAGAAGATGATTTAACTTGGAAAGGGAGAGAGAGGAAGACATTGTTTGGTAATGCAAGGAGCAACAGCGTGTTAGCGCCGAGAATCCACTTGCAAGCCTCCTGCTGGAAAAAGGTTTCTTTCACCCAGGGTTACAAGGGAGATGCGTCTCTTTTATGGTTTCACTGGAGCGATCAACCTGTGGACCAGTAGGACAGAACGTTTATGCTGCTGGCATCGGCTGCCTGCGAACTCCGTTCTGCTTCTGGCATTTCATCGTCCTCTTGAACTTTAAGGTCAGTAAACCAAACTATGATAATTTGGGGGAATTGCGTCATGTTTAGCGATAGCATCTCGCACCCTAATTTCTGAATTTTTGTCTTTATTCCCGTTATGTACTCATTGTTTGCGGAGTTCTGTTTAAACTGTCTTGCCTGTTAACATGTAAATCTACTTTTTTTCTTTCTTTCTTTTCATTTCTTTAATGCTTTTCATCATTTGCTGATCTGAGACGTGTGGTGAGTGGGCCAAATGGGACAAGTGTTGGTCACGTAACTCCAAAAGATTTCTATAAAGTACCGCTATTACTCTAGTGGTATTCTGATCGTGCGGCCGCCCTGAGGTACAAGATCTGCCTTAACATATACTGCTGATTACAACTTGAATGGAGTCAGACTGGCGGATGGCCAGCCATTTCATACTTGAGACTTGCACATTAAACAAATAAAAGAAGCAGCAAACTCCAGTGTAATTTGTTCTCCCAGGCATATTTTATCCACAAAAAGCTCCAACTAAATCCTTTACAGAAATCTGTGATAACGCAGCCAGTCCGAACGCGGTCAAAGGCAAAGGAACGAAAGAAGGAAGATTTTCTCACAGATTGTTTCTTTCTCTTTTTCTTTTTTTGTTTGTAGTAAGACCAACACGTATGGATTCGGACAACAAGCTGCCGTCTGAAGAAGGTAAGATGATTCTACAGTTGCCTTGATCCTTTCCCCTTCATTATCCTACTAGGTGACTATTCCAAGTTTTCCTCACACAGCAGAAGATGGGATTGGATCCATGATCCATCACTCACACATTTCTATTATTTCCTTAGAGGATGAATGGAGTGCTTGATTGATTGTCTTTATGGAAACTTCAACACAGGCAGACAGCCACTCATCATTAGCAGTGTAGGACTACTGGAGGTACTCATTTAGTAAATAATGAAGTAAAATGACCTGGAAAAATGGATACAGATGACTATTTTAAAGGGTGACTGGCCAGGGCCTGAACTACAGACATTATTAGACACTACAACAGGTAACGGGTGGCCATGCTGTTCTGGCTCTTTAACGCTAACATCAGCTTGAAGGTTTCAAGGACAGCATGAAGAATTAGGTGGGCCTTTAGCCTGGTGCTTCTGGTCCTAACCAACTCTTGACCAGGGAGCAACTCTTAAGGAGCTGGGATCTGCTAAAGACTTGAGGTCTCAGTTATGAAACATGGAGTGGATTTGAACGTGAAAGTACACTGTGATGTGCAAGTGAGGGAGAGGAGTTGGGGTGCCAACCAGGCCACCTTATTTACTGTGTAACAGATGCCTTCCTAGCCCCTGAGGTTTTTTAAAGTGTTCATCTCTCTTGAGCAGATCAGGGTCGGGGGGCTCCATCGTGCAGGATCGTCAGATCCCTCAGAATGAGAACCTTGAATTTATGACGTCCAGACTGGAAGAGGTGTGGATTAGTTGATCGGAGGCTTAGGGGCTGTCACTGAGTGACTTCTTGAAACTACAGAGGAGAAAAGAGACAGCACTGTTAGCGTTGGCATCCCCTCTTGTCTGGGCACCGTAGGTGAGTCTCATGCGTGAAACTACGTACGCAAGCTACATATGCCAAACAAATATCTGATTTATAAAACCTGCTGTATGCCCATTCCCCATATGTCCAGTTTACCCTTTATAAATCACAGCTTTGTTATAAATTCGCACACATGAATCGCTGTCCCCTTGAAATAACCATGGAGCATACTAAACAACTTCATACATACAGTACATAATGAACAGATTTACATTTAAGGTGAGACAATCGTGACAAGAGAAGACAGGCAGAAAGCCTCTGAAGCCTTTGAAGACTGTGAGACAGACGTAGAAACACACAAAGAACATTTATCTGGTGGCCCAAGTGCAAAAGAATTTTGAAGATTAAGTCATATTAAATGGCAGCCTGCTTTGAAGGCAATGAGCTCCACCAGCCTCATCATACCTGAAATAGTTAGTTAGTTAGTTAGTCAGTCAGTCAGTTAGTTAGTTAGTCAGTCAGTCAGTCAGTCAGTCAGTTAGTTAGTTAGTTAGTCAGTCACATTTTTGTTGACTTCAATGCTGTGTCCCCACCTGTTATAAAGCTTCCTCCATTTTTGCATGGAGAGTTGCGCATGCTCATTTCAGGCCTATTTTTGTGTGTGTTTGTTAGTTTTGTAAATCTGACCCCTTTGAACTTAAATAGTGGTGAGTGTGGAGATAGTAGGATAGTGTGTGGCAAATAAAAGAAAGGTACAGGTGGTGACGAGTGGAGGGTTTTATGTGCGTATTCTGGTGGGTGCAGGTTTTAGTCAGCACACTAGCTAGACAGGGATTCAAAACATCTTAGTCGGCCAAAAGGGTTGCAATGTCCATTGTGAAAAGAGTTAAAGAGTTAATGGCAGACATCGCCCACACAGTCCTGTCTTGAATTACAGCTTACAAACAGTTTTAAAAAGTCTGAATTAGCGTCATACACTCTAATTTGGGGTCTTAATAAGAAGTGTAATGCTTTACTTCACAAGGTACAGTACATAATAATTACAATAATGGAGTCAAATATTTGAAATATTAAAAAGTGTACTTGAATTTAAATGTTTTAGGTTATTGTAATAAAGTTAGTCATTTTTCACTCTCTGATAAAGATCTATAGTTGGCTAGGGGTCAAAAACCACCTCATATTTGTTATGTATAACCTTGAAATACTCTAAGACAATACTCTTGCATGCATATGTTTGACATTTATCATTTTTTACATTCTGGGAGTGGCTTTTAGGGGGCTAGGACCACCAAAAAAGAAAAGAAAAGAATCAAATATCAAAAATATGATCAAATTTGTGATCGGCAACATTGAAATAACATAAAATTACACTCCACACTGCCATATTACGGGTCCCTACTTTTTCGAAGGTTTGTTAAAAGGAGTAATTTTGACCCCTCATATCCCATTAGCAGGTGAACCCCAGGGGTCGGCTGATGCACAACTTCTGATCCATTTTGCTGAAGATAAAATTTCTTTACTTCCATATCATAAAAATAGGGGGAACCCCAAAGAACCCGAAGTCTTACATAACTAGACATCCAGAGAAGTCAGGTAGTGTATTGCTGAGTCAGGAGGCCCCAGAAAAATAAAACTGAAGTGATTTCAAAGCATTTAGAGGTGTAAATACTTCAACCCTTTTCAGAAGGTGCTTCCTGTAGCTCCCATCTTGTGTTTTTAATTGAAATTCCTTTTTTGCTTGTCTTTTTCAGTGGCATTGAGTTAAATATATTTGATTCAGTATTACGCTATACTCAGTCCAAATAAAAATGTAGAATATGGTTTCCATATTTTTTAATGGCGTATTTATGCTTTTTTTGTGTGGGGAATTTATTTTGTACTATTACCTGCTATCCCAAGTCTGTTAAAACTCCTCATGAGATGGTCTAAGTTAGTAATATGCAACTTCTTTCTCCATCTCTGACTCCAAGAAGTCCACAGCAAACAAACTTAGTCTTGTTCCGCTGCTAATTCACAGTTCTGAGTACATGGCGCTAATCCCCAGAGTTAGTCTCGTTACCGCAAATACGGACTAAGACCCGACCAGCACGGGATCATCATGTCACGGACCCAATATGTTTAGTGTATTACTGTTTTTGTTATGTTTAAAATATTTCTGTACCATTTCTTTAAATTCCTTTCTGTTCCATGTATTTTGGAGATGGTTCCTCACATGGTGGGGGCACCTGTTAAATGCAATAAAGGCTCATGGGATTGGAGGTCCCTGTGAGAGATTTTCAAGAGATTTTTAAGTCTTGTTTCCTGTTTGGGACCTACTGTAGTTGGGCTTAAAGCTTCTTATTTTGTTTTGTGGGCTTTTTGGAGGTCTCACCATTTTGTTATTTTTGCGGCACCAGAACCATAACACAAATACAAATGCTAAATTTTGGTGGCAGGTGCCTACTCACATCATAGAACTGAGTTTCTAAATAGCCACACATACGATCTAGTCAAGTTCCAAGATGCATTAGCCCTTCTGACTTTAGGTAAGGTACACTTTTGGATGTGTCTCTCCATTTTTGTGCTGCGCAAGCAAACAAAACCAACTGCTAACGTCCACAGTTGTGTACATTGTTGGGTCTACTGTATCTGTGAAAACACTGTGAAGAGAATGCTATCCGGGAATGTGCTCTTCTCCCTCAGTTTGCTCCCTTCACTCTGTGTCATCTCACGTCTTCCCCTTTTGTCACATCCACATTAATGCTAGCTCTGTACGCCATACTCTCTTTCAGGTGCGCTTATATAAGTTGTTTACCTAGCTGACGTTACTGGCAGCTTGTCAGATTTGTCTGTTATTTTCTTCATCACTGATACCAAAGCACTTTGAATGCTTGTAAGTTTGATTTTTTCCAGTGATTGTCATCTACTTTCCTGCAGAACAGAGACAGTGGTTCACACTTAAGAGGCACATTGGTAATGTCAGGTGACAACGGCAGCAGAACATTTTTTGAGGTAAAAAGTGAAATTCAAACCAGTGGTGAGATGGCGAGAAACAGCAATTCACACCTGAATAGCATGTCTTCAATATGTTGCTATTTTAGTGATAATAGAAGGTATTTCCTGTTAAAAAAGAAAAACATATACTTATATATTCTTAATCACATTCTCTGAATGGGATTTTAGAATTATAACTTCATGGGTGTTTCAAGTGAAGCAAATGAGAAAATGTCAAGGAAGGACCGGAGCTTCACATGCACACTGGGAAAATGATAAATAGCCTATTATAAAAACACAAAGGCCACTAACATGCTAAGCGAGTCCTCCAGTGTTAGGTGGTGACAGAGAACAAAACGCTGAGAGTATCCATTTTACACTGGCCTACTTGTTTACAGTGTAGACGTCCTCCATGCCCAGTGACCCTTTGATGCGCATGTGTGACAATTCCAATAAGAACAGAAGAAGGTCAGTCACAGTTAATGATTATTGTCTTGATTGTATTTTTCTTGAACTTGAAAACAAAGATGACTAAGAAAAGAGGTGCAATAAAGAGAGGTGGTCAGCAGCTCTACTCAGGGTATTTTGACTAAAGTTGTTAGTCTCATGTCATGAAGTAGGAGTCTCCAGTACTGAAGAGTTTCAAAGCATGGAGTCCAAAAATACCGAAGTAAACACCTCTGGAGGTGTACACAGGGAGGTGGCACATCTCAATCAGTCTGTTGGGAGGAAAACATTGATTTTCCTTCTCTCTTCCAGCATTAGGAAAGACTTTAAATCAAATTAATTTACTGTGGGTGTCCGTCTTGTCACCACTCCTGTTTGTGGTTTTCATGGACAGGATATCAAGGAGCAGTTGTGAATGTGAGGATGCCCATTTGGGGAGGCTAGAGAATTTCCCATCGGGATTAATAAAGTATCTATCTATCTATCTATCTATCTAGAGGTGGAATCTTTGATTTATGCAGATGATGTTGCTCATCTGACTGTGACCTTCAAAAATCACTCAAGTGATGCACTGCTGAGTGTGAATAAGGATGAGGATTGGCACCTCTAAGTGTGAGGTCACGGTTCTCTCTCATAAAAGAGTGGATTGCTCTCTCTAGTTGAGGAGGAACAACTGCAATTAATGGAGCAGTTCAAGTATGTGGGCTTCTTGTTCACACGTGATGGTAGAAGGTAACATGAGGTTAACAAGCAGATTGGAGCATCGCCAGCTGTTCTGCTGGAGTTCTACCAGGAGCTGAATCTAAAGACAAAACTCTCAGCTTTCCAGTCAGGCTTATTTTTTTCCTCCCTTATGTTCATGAGCTGTGTGAAATGAGAAAAAGAATGAGATCACAAGTGCAAGCAGCACAAATGAGAATTCTACCCCGGGCTGATGCTCTATGACAGGGTGAGAAGCTCAGCAGTCTGGGAGAACCTCAGAGTAGAGTCGCTACTGCTCAGGAAGATCTACTTTGTCTTCCAAATAAATCCCAAATTGAGGCCTTCAAAGTAGCAAGAGAGCGGGCCCTCAAAACAAGGACCTGTCCAATGTTCTGGTAGGTCTCAAAGCTGTTGCAAAAAAACTCACATGACGGAGGGTCTGACTTTTATAGCTAAATGGCAACGAAAAATTTTTCTAAAATAAAAGTTTCATCTCACAAAATGCCTTGCAGCAAAAGAAGCTCTGAGAAGCACAAAATGCACAGAAGGAGTCACCTTCAAAAACAGACAGTCTAGTGGCAGACTAGTCCCAGATACACAACTCCAACAAGAGGACAAAAGATCAAAATCCAGTAAACAGAAAACAAAACCCACAGCGAAAATCGCAAGAGAACTCATCAACACTACCACGAGTACACAATGAACCACAAAGGACTCTGCACTGCAAAAAATGAGATCTAAGCAAGTGAAAAGTATTTATATGATGACATGTCCTTCTTGTAAGAATTATTGACTTGGCAAAAAATGTGCATTTATGATTATTTTGCTTAATTTAAGAAACCTTGTCAAGTGCATTTTGCTTACCCCATTGGCAGGTGTTTTTGCTAAATCAATGCAAAGCAACTCTCATTTAAAGTTTCTTTTTTGTCTAGTTTTTGCATGTGCATTTTTTGCAGTGTGAGTTTTCCCTCAGCCTTTATGTGGTTGAGAGCTGTCTCTCGATGGTAACGGACAGGTGGCCTCAGCTCTTGGTGAGCCCCCCACAAAATACAAGGAGCGTAGTTACACAAGTATGGTTACATAGACCTTAAAAACACAAAAGTATTAAAAAATAATGATAAAAATGCAAATAATAAACATAAATAACTAAAAAAATCAGATATGAATAAGAAAACATAACAAAAACCTCTGAACACAAGCTGTGGAGAAGCCCTGGCTGATGTCGTAAGGATGCACTCAAGATGGCCGCCCCAGGCACATCCCATTAGGCAGAGACTCTGCGGCAGACTCAGAACACGCTGGAGGGTTTACATCTCTTGGCTGACTTGGAAATGGAGGATGGAGTGGAGGATGCGATTATCTGCTCCTCAAGGCGTATTCTCACAGGGACAAAGTTGGTAGCACTTTGAAGATTAAGTGTTTTGTTTTTCCGGGAAAAAAAAACCAAGAAAAACAGAAAAAGGAACGTTATCCTAATATATATATATAACAAGGCAGCATTGTGCATAAAAACACAGTAAATTCACAAAACATTATGACATTGTATATATTCTTGTGTCTTTGCCGTTGTAAGTCATTAAAAGTAAGCTTGATTTAGATTGGGCTGATGTACTGATGATCTGGAGGTCCAGAGCAGAATCAAAAGTTGTGAGTAGCCAAAGTGACAAAGTGACTTACCAATATGAGAAATACATCCATCCATCCATTATCCATCCATTTTCCAAACCGCTATATCCTAACTACAGGGTCACAGGGGTCTGCCAGAGCCAATCCCAGCCAACACAGGGCTCAAGGCAGGAAACAAACCCCAGGTAGGGCACCAGCCCACCACAGATGAGAAATACAAGAACATTATAAATTAGACCAAAGGGAGAGCTCGTTTCTTTAACTAATAGCTAAGCTGTCCCAATCTGTCCTCCAGACCCTAATTAAAGGGTAGTTTGCTTCAGATCCCCATAACTCCATGCATAAAGATGTTCTTCCAGTCCTAAATGCACATCCCCTTCATTTCCACCGGTGTCCTCAAATATGTGATTCTCCATTCAGATGAAAGAATTCCGCTGAATTTTCTTTATCAATGTCTTTGAGAACTTTGAAGACCTGGATTAGGTCCCCACACAGTCTTGTCTGCTGTGCTCCAGATGTGGTCTCACTTGTGCATTGTATACTCCAAGCATATCGTCCCTTGATTTAAATTTAAATGTTTGCATGATATAACCTGTAGTGAGAAGTCAAGCAAAATGACTCCTGTCATTGGTTACAATATGCAAGCTTTCGAGGCAACTCAGGCCTCTTCTTCAGGTGAGATGTAAAGCTTGCATATTGTAATCTTTCTAGTTAGCCAATAGCAGATGTCTTTTTGCTTGACTTCTCACTACATTCATAATGGCTAACACGCCACAACACCCACTTACCATGATATAACCTCAAGTTTCACTTGCCATTTTAATCACTACTGCACATCGCTTAGATGATGAAAATGCGTCAACATAAACCCCTAAATCCTTCATTAGAGGTCTCTTCCAGTGACTTCCCATCTTGTATTAATAATTGATGTTCCTTTTACGCACAGGGAGCACTTTGCACTTTTTTCCATTATACTCCATTTTCCGGGTGTTCGCTCAGTTCTGAAGGTTAGTTATTTGAGTGTTTTTGAATTTTTTCTTGTTGCCTCCTCAGTGCCCACCATTCCTCCAATTTTAGTGCTATCTGCGAATTTCACAAATTTACTAACTATACTGGAATCCATGTTACACTGGTTTACAAGAAATATGTTTTGTTTGCTATCGGGAACTTCAGAGCAGCTCTCTATTATGTTTTTACACTGATTTTTAAGCTAGCACTTCAGATTTTTGAGATACACATCATTACCATTTTGACACTTTTGAATATCAATATAATATATCAACACAATATCTGGTGTTTGGACTCTGTCCCACCAAAATTGTTTGAATGTCGTTATTCTGAAAACAAACCAGAAGATGATCCCAGAGACACATACATAAAACATATTTATGTCAGTTTACCTCAATATAAAACTGAGGTCAGTGTGCTCAAAATTGTCTGAGGCCCTCGCTTTTGCGCTTGTACTGCACATTCTTCTCTCTTTGCATGAACCAACAGTAGTCACCCATCATGCTTGGATTGAACTTTTCCCGATATCAGTTTTCCATCACCTTTGTATCTTGATGAAATCTTTCTCCGTGCTCACCTCTGACATCGCTTAGATTTGGTGAAAAAAGTCGAGATGAGAATGTAAAAAATGAGTCTTCAGTGACATTCTGGCTCCCGTAAGCTAATATACTTTCAGCATATTCTCCACAAACTCAGTATAATTCTCTGCTCGGTGCTTGTCAAGAAAATTCTGGACAACTCAAATGAATGAGGGCACTGATTCAGTGGGCTTCAGTTTCCTTTTGAACTCATCATCAAGCACCAGTTCACGGATTTCAGGGCCAACAAAAACACCTTCCTTAATTCTGGCTTCACTTTTCTTGAGACCAGACTTAAATGCTGAAACGGATCGCCTTTACTGTCCAGTCACCCTAGTTGTCCAAGACCTGGAACATCATAACTAAAAATTGGGACGTGCTGGACGAAAACAGTTTTCAGATCTGGAGTCAGCAAGTGAAATTTGTTAAAGTACAGGTGAAAGAATCCCAGTAGCAAAATACTTGTTTTGACCAGTGTTATTAATGTAAATCAGAAAACGTAACGAGGGTCCCGGGACAGACCTCTCAGGGACTCCACTGATGACCTCCCTTCAGGTGGAGCCTTCGCCTCTACGCTGTACTTGTTGTCTCCGGCCGGTTAATCAACTTGAGATTCTTGTGTGCTTGATCGTCACTCAGGTGTGTGAGTGTGTGTTCTGTAAAACCGGACCAGCACTGATTGAGAGAGGGTCAAAATGTTTAATTTGATGTGGAAAAACATGAGGTGTTATCATCCCAGCTCAGAGCGTGAGCGATAGCAGGGAGAAGAAATTTAAATTCTGATGATGACACCATATACAACTGTGGGGGTAGAATAAGGGAATGTGTATCCTGAAATCCACAACAATCGGTACCAGTTTTGTTATATTCAGGTCCAGATGGTTGACAGAACACCAACTGCTTAGCTAATCTACCTCCATCCAAAACAGCACCTCACCCTGACCCCCTGACCTGAGATTAGGCCAGTCATGGGGGATGCAATGTTCAGCATTAAGGAATCTGTCTACTTAGACTTATTGTTCCCTAGAAAGCCAGAGATCCAGAGACACAGTCTGGGTTCCTATCAAGGGATTGCTATTGAGAAGCTCTGATCTGATGAAGCTAAATGCTGAACTAAACTCCACAAAAAAAATCCTAACATAAGCACCTGAAAGCCAACATTCTGTACGACTTAGTGGAAAGCCATGCTGACCGCACCTTCAACCCTTCAATCTACTGATATGGTTAACAAACCAAAAGGGCCAAGATGAGAACCTGATGCTGGACTATTCGATGTTTAAACGGTTTCATAAATATTGAGGTCTGGAATCATTAAGACAGGAAATGTTTAGCTTCATGGCTCTGGGATGACTGGGGATACTTTGGAACAGTCAGGAATTCTGCATTGAGCAAACCACAGGTTACAATGTCTTTAAACACAGGTGCACACTGGGACTGCTGCTCTATAACAATTTTGTCTCCGTGAGAGCAAATCATTGAGATGAAAGATGAAGAAGAATTGAATAAAAGAGAGACAAGGCAGCTGGAGTGGGGCTGTGTGGAGGAGCGCCACCCCTCAAACTGGCACTAGAAGTTGTTTCTGTGCTTGTAAAGGCCTAAGGGCCTGGTAAACTTGAACCATCTGTAGAAAACGTTGACATACCTTGTTAGAAAGCTGCTGCTCCAGCTTGCTCTTGTGTTGGCATTCGGCCGTTTCTAGCTTGTAAGGGTCCTCTTCAGCCTTGCAGCATATCTTTAGTAAAGTGTTGTAGTGTAATTTATATTTTGTATAAAATTTTGTATTTTTAGTCACTGTTTCTCTTGGAGGGCACAAACAGATTTAAGATACAAATGTGACTGTAGGCACATCTGCCGAAGCACAGATGGCCTGAACGCATCTCGGAAAGTGTTCAGTCAGGCCTCTCCTGCAGTCCAACCACAGCCGGTGAAAATGAATACCCAGTGGGGTCTGAAACTTGTCCAAGCCTAGTCCTATTGAGCTGTTCACTACCCACATCTTAACAGAGGCCATTGAGGAGGCCAACAGGATGTCATATAGCACCCCTAATGTGTGGAGTAGAAATTATGGGAGGTTTTGCTTAACCTATAAAACACAACAGTGTGACCTTACCAAGCATATCAGGTGCAGTTTTGTCTGTGTAATAAAAAGTTACAAGATACAAGAATGCTTTAGGATGTCCAGAAATGAGGAGCTAGGGATTCTAGGGATATGGCATCTAAGTTAGGAGGGGAAATTGAGTTCAAAATGTCCAGATTAAGTAATCAAAGATTAACAGGAGACATGATTGGAGTGTTTATCATGATGAAGGATCCCATCTGTTCCTTTAATAAAACTCCAGCTGCTGTATGTCAGTCACAAAGTGTACACGTCTTTGCAGTTGAGGGTCTGGTGCCGGTCACTGGTGTGCATGCTTTAACTGGTGGAGCCCAAACTGACCTTCTAGCCTTGGCAGCCTTTTTCAGGGTGCCACACAGCACGTGTGAAGTGCTGCTCAGCTGTTATCATGCCACTCACTTCCTCTCCTGTGAAGCAGCTTGTACGTTCTGTGCAGCTGAGCTCCCAATACTCCACGGTGAAACCGCACGTCGTTCATGTGTTTCCTCTTGAGGATTGGACTATAAAACTGGACTGGCACTGATTGGGTAAAATTAGTTAGAGAGCTAAACTAATTAATTTGCTTTAGAAAAACACGAGTTGTTGAGTTTTTTAATAAGAGTTGTGTTTTCTTCCCAGAGTGTGAGCAACAGCAGTGGCGAAAAATGTAAATTGTTCCTCTCTGTAGATGGTGACGCCATTTACTGTATAACTGGAGTGTAGGATGAGTGGATGCGTATCCCAAAATCCACAACAATTTCAAAGCAATTTCTACCAAATTTGGTACTTGGGTGCTTTTCAGGGACCAGTCAGTGTTTTGTGTGGGACGCCCCTCCATGACTGCCGTTCATGTGTTTGCGGTGCTTCATTATATCATGGGAAAGCTTGTTGTTTGTTTGTTGGTGCTTTGCAGGGGTTGATTGATACTTCACGGGAGAAGCTCATGCAGTGATTGGAGAGATTTAAGAAATGGTTGAAAAATGAAAGTAGCATCTCGTCCATCATTCATACCCATTCACCAGTTAATAAAAAGCAGAGGAAACATTGGCCGTAAATACAAGTGGCCTCAACTTGGCTGGCCATGAATCTCCACATGACTGTGTATTCTTCAACAAGAACACAAAGTGTACAGATGGACATTGTCACCCAACCATTTCCATTACTCCTTATCATGAGCAGGGAAACTGGAGTCCGTTCCTTCAAGCATACAGTAAGGCACAAGGCAGGAGCAACACCTGGACAGGACACCATGTCCAGCACAGGGCGAATGTACACACATGGGCTAAATTAACATCACCTGTCTGTGGACTGTAGGAGGAAATCCACAATGGACCCAGGGAGAACATGTAAACTCCATGCAGAGAAAACCCAAGATGTGAACTCTGATCTCCCTGTTGTGAGGCAGCAGCGCTACCACTGTGCCACCATGCTGCCCTAGATGGAAGTTGATTAGGGACAAATTTCAAATGAATGTTAATGTTTCACAAAGAGAACCATAGACATATGAAATGAGCTACCAGGTAGTGGAGCCGTTACTCTAGAAGGTTATTAACCATCATATGTTGCTTTCCAGCTTTTTCATTTCAGTGACTGAAGATTAGCAAGCTGAGTTTGGCACAATGGCTTGTTCTCATCAAAGCATTTCTGAAGTTTTGATATTGCAAAGTTATTTTTGGACACGTGGCAAGTGCCTCATTCATTGTCATTTTGTAACCTGAGTTGGGGGTCTGTGGCCTATCGCAGCCCCCATAGGAAGAAACCCTGAACAGGGGGGCAGTCTATCGCAGTGCAAACACACACACAGCAAACACACTGATGCCAGTTTAGCTTCAGTAATTCACCTAACCTGTGTGTCGTTGGACTGTGGCAGGAAACCCACACTGGCAGAGGGCAGAACATGCAAACTGCAGGCAGGGAGGACCCAGGATATGAACTCTGGTCTCTTTACTGGGAGGCAGCAGCACTACCACTACACGGGCGTGCCACCCATTTATGAAAAAACAATCAGTAAGTAGGAGCACTGAGAAAAAAATCACCTTAATTCAGTAATCTTAAAAGCTTGATTATGGACATCTTGTAAGTATCCAACGGCCAGATGGCACGTCTTACTGCAGAGCATGTGTCACCATTGTGAGCCGTGGAGAGTGAAAGTGAGCCTGTGCCCTGTGCGCCATCTACTGGCAGAAAGGAGCTTTGCAGGTAATACACAGCTCACTTGTAATGGATACAGCAGAGCCTTCATTTCATATCTCCAGGATTAAACTCCTCTGCTGCTTTTGAGCTCCTGGGCCACTTGTAAGGGACATTCCAAAGAATACCATCATGGAATCATGTTTGTCACATGAAAAATACCACAACAACATCAATGGACCAGATAAACCTGTGGGGGGGTCTACAGTCAGTTATAACCGGACAAAGTCTGACATGGCCACAGTCCTGGTGATGATATTTTGTAAGTTTTGGATGAGTGGTCTATGAAGAAGTCAAAATTCATTTATCTTAGGATTTAAAGGTTCCCAGCATCTCAGATGCCTTTCTATGGGTAGGAAAACAGCTTGGCAATAGAGCAATGGCCTAAAATGCCACAAAGAAATTCTGTCATTGGTCGAGGGTAAGACAGGAGTCAAGATGAAATGTTGGGGTGTCAACCGGGCCACCCCATTTACTCAAAATAATAAGCTGGCTCAAATTAACAAGCACTCAATGGTGTGCAAATTGTACCCGTAAGCTGTAATTTAAAGGCTCTGGAGAGTGGTCAGGCCTCAGGATCGGAGCTCCTCAGTGAAGGAGCTGCTCATATCCCGAATGAGAAGCCTGCTTCTGGTACCACCTTACTTCTATAGCTCGTGGGCCAGAGGGGGTGGGTTCACTTGCCCTCAGTGGGTGTCTTCTCCGAACTGTGTGTGGAAAAAGAGGCAGAAGAGTCAGTGATTGTGCCCCCTGGTGTCCTGGGGTGGTAGTGCTTATCTCTGATGAGCCCCGAAAGTGACCCTATTGATGTGCATGTGTGACAATTCCAATGAGAATAGAGAAAGGTCAGTCACAGTGAATAATTAATAATGATTAATACTTAATAATAATTATAACTAAGAAAAGAGGTGCAATAATGAGAGCTGGTCAGCAGCTCTACTCAGGGTATTCTGACTAAAGTTGTTAGTCTCAGGCACTGAAGAGTTTCAAAGAGCAGAGTCCCAAAAATACACACTAGAGGGACAGCAATAAAGACAAACACAGAATCTTTATATATTGCAAAACAGGACACAAAGAAAGATAAAGAGTTGGGGACCACTTTGGTGACCCCATATAATTGGGTTTGCAAAAGAAAGAAAATGTGCAGTAAATACAGAATAGTCTTTTCAGGCTGAACTGAAACATGATGGCTGATTTCTGGGTTACGGGTTCAAGTGGAAGGAATGGGAGAGTTCCATTCTGCAGAAGGTGGAGAAGAAGAGGCATTTGTACACAGCACCAACTCCTGGTCCAGCATGTAATTACCGTCACCAAAACCCTTAAGTTGTCTCCCAAATACATGCGTGTGACAATATAAAAATATTTATTCTCCATCCATTTTCCAACCCGTTGAATCTGAACACAGGGTCACGGGGGTCTGCTGGAGCCAATCCCAGCCAACACAGGGCACAAGGCAGGAACCAATCCTGGGCAGGGCACCAACCCACCGCAGGACACACACACACAGGTTGCAAGCACTCACTAGGGCCAATTTAGGATCGCCAATCCACCTAACCTGCATGTGTTTGGACTGTGGGAGGAAACCCACACAGACACAGGGAGAACATGCAAACTCCACGCAGGGAGGACTCGGGAAAAGAACCCGGGTCCCCAGGTCATCCAAAAGTGAGGCAGCAGCGCTACCCACTGCGCCACCGTGCCGCCCAATATTTATTCTTCACCAAAAAATTCTCTGTAATACTGTGAACCTCCATAGAGCACAGAAGCACAAAAAAGCGTTGCCAGCAATACAATCCAAGGCAAACAAAAGACCAAATGTGAAAACATCAAGAATATTGTGAAGAACAGAGCAGGAGGTGAAAAATCCAGTAAACTTCTAGGCATTTGAAAAACACAAAAAGCGCAAGAACTCAGCACTCCTAAGCATATTCAAAATGAAGAGCCAGGGGTTGTGGGAGACCCTCTGGGTACATAGGGTGGGGGGCAGTCCCTGCTGGTAATTGGCACCAGCCCCACCTCTTGGGGGACCACACAGAACACACATGGAACTTAACACAGACAAAGGAAATGCATCAGATAGTTAACAAAAGTAACATTAACACACATAAATGGTTCAACAAATAACAACAAGGACATAAAGGAAGAGCCAGCGGAGGAGACACAAACAAAGTATGGAAAAGCTGAGACCAAGCAGGCAGGTCAGTGCATGGCCTTGAGGGCCTCCTACTGTTACTTTATTAACCCTAAATAGGTGAGCATCACTGGAGGCTGGTGTAGTGAATTAACGATGGGGGTTATGACGTTGTGGTAAGGACTCTTGTAGCCGCGTTTTTAATTAACTGACTACTGCATAATGAACAGTGTGTACCATGTGTGCATAACGCTTTGCAGTAGGACGGAGAGGCTAGGGATCTGCACTGGCAATCGGAAGGTTGCCGGTTTGAATCCCGTAAATGCCAAAAGGGACTCTGCTCTGTTGGGCCCTTAACCTGCAATTGCTGAGCACTTTGAGTAGTGAGAAAAGCACTATACAGTATAAATGCAAAGAATTATTATTATTATTATTATTAATCCTACTAGAAGTAAATGCAGGAATTCTGCTCATCGATATTTAGAAACCATTTTCATTTTTTTAATATATTTAATCTGAAAAAAAAAAAAAAGATTTTAGCTAGAGTTGCAATGTGTGTTTGTAAAGACGTACTGGAGTCAAAGAGAACACCTAAGCTGTAAGTCAACTCAGTACAATGAATGGGGATTGCAAATGAGTTCAAAAGTGACTGAATATTTCTGTAGTCCATATCATTCACCTAATAAATAACATTTATATTTTTTTCTGTATTAAAAAAAGATAGCTAATTAAGGACTCTACAGGACAAATGCAGTGCCGGATTAACCAATAGGCACATGTAGCATATGCTATGGGCTTCGCAATTTCGGGGGCCCCCAAATGGTGGACCAATATTTAATGAAAAAGTGTAGCATTGAAAAACTGGTCTTTAAAAATATTACCTTTACGTTTTTAAACTGTAAATTTCTTACACAACAAAACTTTAGGCGCCCAACACATAAAATCCACATAAATATTATAAGATTCTTATTATAATCGAGAGTAAAATAATTATTTAGTCCGGTTTGAACTATTCAGAATCTAAACTTCAGATGATGCAGACCAAAAGGGTCCCCAAATTTGAAATGTGCTACGGGCCCCCAAAGCTCTTAATCCGGCCCTGGGCAAATGGCATTGGGTCATTAAGAAATGTGTGGCTGGATATCAACATCGTATAAGAAAAATGGAATGTTATGTTTTCAAATGATATCTCTGAGGGGCAGTGTGTAAAGTGAACAGTAAAAGTCCCAGTGTTAGACCTGCGGGACACCATATTTCATTTTTCCAAGTATAATGACAAAGTCCTGTCACCACATTTCTGTACTTACCGAAATTGATTTGATAAACAAAAGCAAAACCCCACAGGGACTCTGCCCCAGAGCCCAATGAAAGTGGTCAATGGTGTGAAAAGCTGCACTTAAGTCCAACGACATAATTCCTGTAGCGTTTTCTTCATCAGCCGATATTAAAATTTCATGTACAATACAAGTTTGTGCCATTTTTGTGTACCATGCCTGTTCCAATAGTAAGACTGGAACTACTCAAGAAGACAACCAGTCAGTCAGTCAGTCATTGTCCAACCCGCTATATCCTAACACAGGGTCACAGGCATCTGCTGGAGCCAATCCCAGCCAGCACAGGGTGAAGGCAGGAACAAACCCCAGGCAGGATGCCAACCCACCGCAGGGCACTCAAGAAGACAGTGTGATAAAATCCAACAGGAGTGCATAAAGGGTTAGAGTCCTTAGGGATGTCCCGTCTGATGTCCGATGTCAAAAGAAATGAAAATAACAGAAATAAAGACACTTTGGTGCTGCTGAGAGGTCTGACGTCTCAGGTAGTGGGATCCACAATGAATACTGACTTCCAGCTGTTTACTGCTGTATATAGTGGTAATGATGAAAGAGGTGGAGCTAACATTATCCCAGTGGAAGTGACATCACAGTTCTTCCACGCTAGGGTAGAAGAGTCCATCCATCCATCCATTTTCCAACCCGCTGAATCCGAGCACAGGGTCACGGGGGTCTGCTGGAGCCAATCCCAGCCAACACAGGGCACAAGGCAGGAACCAATCCCGGGCAGGGTGCCAACCCACCACAGAGGGTAGAAGAGTCAGTAGAGGTTATTATTGGTGTCACCCTGTCAGTCTTCATGTTATGGTCAAGCCAGAGATCCTCCCTTGTTTAAATTGCTTCTTGGTTCACATTTCATTATTGTTCATTATTTTCCATTATTGTTTCTAATTTTATCTCTGTTCGTTTATCTTTTGCCTAATTATGTGTTACCAGTTCATTTTACTCTGTTTGGTTACGGTCTAGTATCTACTGTATGTGAGATTCTCTTATGTTCCTTGTATTTTGTGGGTGTGTCCCCAACAGGCAGGTCCACTTGTCTATCACTCTTAAGGACCGCCCCCACCACTCTAAAGACTGGCTGGGAATTGAAGTCCAGTGAGGTTCATTTTCAATGTGCTATGCGTCCCGTAGTGGTTCTTGTCAATTTATTTGTCCAACTTTTTACAATTGTTTCTTGGATTATTCTTGTGGAATTCAATTTAGAAGTTTTTTGCCTTGGATTGCCTTTTTAAGTGTAGTCATTTTAAAATATGTTTTTGCTCCTTTGCTCATTTTTGTTGAATTGTATTCCTTTTCATTTAATAAATGCTCCTTTATTAGGATATCTTATGGCCTTGCTCTTTAAATGCTGGGATTGACTGTGATTTCCCCACCTAGTCGAGTATTTTGAGCTTATTTAGAGAGATTACAGAACATATTTTTGAACTTTGATGGTGAAGGGCTTTTTGGTCGGGTTTAGGCCGAAGCCAGCCACTCAAGTGAAACCCAGGCTACTTTTTGCTGCACCTCCCCTGGGTAGGTTGGTGGAACTCAAGCCTTAGCTGTCTTTGAAGGCCTCACACTACTTTGGCCACTTTGCAAGATAAATCACAACTCTTTTGCTTTGTTTCCCCCAACTTGAACCTGTGAGTCTCTCCTGATGCTTGCTTGTATGAAACGACTAATATGTAAGGTGAGCCTGAAGCTGCATGGTGACAAACTTTTCAAAAAAATCACTAAGTTTGTAATAGCTTTATAAATATTAGATATAATTTCGTCTGACTCTGATTTGGAACTTACACTTTTAGAGCGTTAGGCATTGTGCTGGTCATATGAACGATGGTTGATGCCAGAGCAGCGACTGAGATTTCCGCTAGCCTGGTTAGAACTTGGTCAAATGGGGTAGGAGGTTTCAGTGTAGGACTGAACGACGTTTAATAACGGATATCGACAGAAGGCATCCAGACACACAGAACATGGTAGATTACGATACTTTGGAAGTTTGGGCTGCTCCAGATTTACTCAGCTTGTTAACAGTAGAAACTCAAGGGACTGCACAGCTTAAATCCTGAAAAGCTGGTGCACTAATAAGACATTAGAGAAGCTACAAGGATGAGCTACCAAACAGTGAGACACCATTAATGACGAAACACTGAAGGAAATTCATGTGGTGGACGGCAGTTATTCATTAAGACCCACAGTCCTATTTATTTAGAACAAATCTTACACAAGTGTCATGAGATTTTCATTTATTTATGCAAGCACATAACTTGACTAGGGCGGCACAGTGGCGCAGTGGGTAGCGCTGCTGCCTCGCAGTAAGGAGACCCGTCTGGGTTCACTTCCCGGGTCCTGCCTGTGTGGAGTCTGTATGTTCTCCCCGTGTCTGTGTGGGTTTCCTTCCACAGTCCAAAGACATGCAGGTGAGGTGCATTGGCGATCCTAAATTGTCCCTAGTGTGTGTGCTTGGTGTGTGTGTGTGCGCCCTGTGGTGGGCTGGTGCCCTGCTCGGGGTTTGGTTCCTACCTTGTGCCGTGTTGGCTGGGATTGGCTCCAGCAGACCTCCGTGACCCTGTAGTTAGGATATAGCCGGCTGGATAATGGATGGATGGATTACTTGACTATGAGTCCTGTTGTCTCTGTGACACAAACTAACTACAAAGCAATAGAAGATCACTGTAAGAACGTGGGATTGTTCTGGGGGCTTTGCTTTTCACATTTTTTGATGTTTCTTTCTTGTTTTCAGATTTAAATTTCTGGAAATACTGCGTGGTTGGGCTGTTACTTGTTATCGCTCTTCTCATTGCAGCATGCATGATACTCTGTATGAAAATGAAGGTACAGTACTAATGTCTTCCTGTTCATTTGAACCTAAACTGGAGTGTTGTGATGTTCCATTGCTGATTCCTGCACCGTTCAGCTGACACCTCTCCATGTTGTCCTCACGTCGCCGTCATTCAAGTTCCAGCCCTTTGCTCCGAGCTGCCTTCTCTGCGCACAAGTGTTCACGTCACGTCTCCTGCTGTTTGTTGGTTCTCTTGTTCTCGACTTTTTCTCTCATTAGAACACATCCGCTCCATTTCTACTTTTGTTTCAGAATATTTCTCAGAGGTGTTTTCTGCCATTTGTAAGACTGCAGTTGTCATCTGCTTTCATTACCTTCATGGCTTCTGCATTCACATCTGTTTCTTTTTTATCCTTGGTGTCCCTAACTCTGTCGTTTATGTATGTCTGCCCACCTCACGCTAATCTATTCATTTGGGAGATTCCTCTTTGTTTCTTTACTTCATAGCCATCTTCTCTTGTTAAATGCCTCTTCTGCCTTCGCTTCTGTAGGAATGGAAGTGGACCCCAGTCGGTCAGTGACTACCAAGAGCGGCGTTTGGGGGCGGCAAGTGGGGCGACCGCCCCAGGCCCCACACCTATGGCTTTTGAGGTCCGCGTGTCTCGTTCGAGCGGATTTGTCAAGTTATATTCTCCAGTATAAAACCCCTCTTCAAGTTCAATCTCCATATATGTCAGAGTATACTTGTAATCTGGGTGCTTTTCTCGAAGAGGCTCCTCTAATTTCTGCATGACACCACATCGCATTTTGCACTGTTGTCATGAATTATGAATTGCACTTTTTTAATAGATTATTTTATAAAGTCTGCGTGTCATCTTGCAAACATTTAGCTGAATACCGTAATGAGTAAATCTGGTGTATGTTAACATTATTGTTATTAGATTTGCGCGCAAGTCTATACAGTCCACACATACCGGTAACAGCATTTGACGTAACCGGCGTCAGCAGTGGGGTTAGTCAGCCCTATGCCCCCCCGCACACCCCTAAGGCCACCTCTAGTGACTACAGCGCTACACTCTTTCACTTTAATCAGCCACATGCTTGACAATATTCTCTGTGTGTAGGCATATAATTATCTACAGTGTTTCTATATTGAAATAAGATAAACAGAGACAGTCAGAGTGCTGGGGAAGCCGGGAGCAAAGCCCATATAACTGAAACTGAACAGTGAAGGTCCCATCAAAATAAAGTGCATGAAAAAAAACACAAACTCGAGGCTTCTCAGACCAGAGTCCAACTCTGACTGCTCAAGATGGCAGGTGTCCCGGTCCAGGTAGATGGACATCAGGAGTGAGGCAGCTGGAGGAGAGCTGTCAGCCCGCTGTTTGCTCCAAACTGAACGCCTCCTTCCAGCAGCTGCGGATGTTATAGGTCGGGGACCAGATGGGACAGGGTCAGTTGACCTCATGGGGTGTCTTCTCTGTACTGCGGAGGGAGCAAAGAGAAGAAGGTTAGTGTGAGCGCCCCCTCTCAACCCGGGGTGGTAGTGCGCAACTCCGACGAGCCTGGAAGGTGATCCACAGATGCGCATGCATGACATATATTAAAGATATCTATATATCTACGAGGGATGTTCAAAAAGTTTCCGCACTTTTTTTTAACTCTATTTATTAATAATTTCAAAAACAAATTACATCATCTTGTACATAGTCACCTTCATTTGCAATGCAATTTTCCCAGCGTCGTACCAACTTTTTAATTCCCAATTACTACTCCTCCTGCCTTCACCGTTTCCAACAAAAGTATAAAAGAGTATATATATTCAAAATACAGTATAGCTTTTAATGTTTTACAATGTTCTAAAAAAACCTATTAGGTTAATTTAAATGATAGTCAAACCAAGAATGCAGTGACACTGGATTTGCTAAAACAGGGATTCCCAAACTCGGACCTGGAGACCCCCGGTGGCTGCAGGTTTTTGTTTCAACAAGCTTCTGTTTTTAATTGAACTCCTGGGCTAATTAAGTGAACTGTTATTTCCAGATTCTGTGTTTTGGGAAAAATATAGAAATTAGAAAACTAATTTGGTAAAAAGAAAAATATTAAAATGTACTAAGCCAGGGGTTCTCAAAGTCGGTCCTGGGAGACCACTGTGGCTGCAGGTTTTTGTTCCAAGCAGATTCGTAATCAGTGACAACAACGGATGACGCTCATCTTGATTAATGAGTTGGTATTTTTTTCCTCTTCTCTTATTCTACATTAGGAAAGCACAGCAGCATGATTTCAAAATGTATAAGACATTTAGAAATATTTAAATTTTTGCTAGAGATTAAAATGCTTAACTCACTTTTGATGCTTTCATTCTATTTTCTGCGTAGTTTTTCCCCTTTGTTGTATCTTATTAATGACAATTAAAAATAAGCAGAGCAGACACCTGGCAAACAGCACTGTGTAATGGCTGGCCTAATCGTCTGGACCGGCAACTACCCTGCCTAGACCTGTGGCCTCGCAACCTGAGGGGTGTTAGACTTAGAAAAGCTCTTCTTCTTCCAATTACTTCCCCAGTCGGCGATCAAACAGGCAAACAGTACGCAAGTTATCAAAGTATATATATATATATACTGTATATATTGATGAAAAGAAGTGAAACAAAATGGCAAACAGTATAAATACCTCACTTCCCCTCGCCTAACACACAGAACCCCAGGAGTGTACGGTGGAATATTATAATAAACGGTGCAGCAATAAATACACAGAGTAAACCCTCTCTTGACCCCACACTGAACATAACCAGATATGATGCACATGAAACACCTAACACACGTAAAGTCCAGGAAATTGTCCAGAGAGTGACTAATGAACTTGAACCGGTTAGAAACTGTCCAGCGATAACTATGATATGGAAGCACTTCATTATTTGCTCCTTTCTTGAAATAAAAAGACATAGAAGGTCCTTGGCATGTCCCGTTACTACTGAACCCTGAGGTTTTGTGAGAATGGCGAGATCGTTACTGGTCCGGCATTGAGAGCAGCAAGCTGTGGAAAGGTGTGTGATGACCTGGATCTCCTGTGATGCATTTCTGTGTTGTGTTCTGGATTCTCTCCTTTTCCATTCTATCTCCTTTCCTTCCCTCCCTCCTCTCGTTTAAATAAGAAAAACCTAATGGACTTGATGGGTGGACAGGCAAATTACCTTAAGGGGTCACGGTCCTGCAGCGTTCTCCTTCCCCCTTTGTTTCCAGGATGCACCATAGACTACATAAATGAGACAACGCTATGAAAGACATGACTTGGCACAAAACATTCACGTAGCTCTGCTACAACTGAATCATGAAAGGCTGCAACTACTTTAGCGTTAGAGCCACTAATTAGAAAATAATGGATTCATTAAACAATTAGAACACCCAAAAAATAGAATGAAAATCAAGATGAATATATTGTTAAAAAGAAAAAAAAAGACATTATTGCCATTTAACTGCTTAGTACATTTTAATAGATTTTTGTTTTTACCAAACTTAGTTTTCCAATTTCTAAATTGATCCCAAAACACAGAACCTGGGAAATAACAGTTCACGTAATCAGCCCAGGAGTCCAATTAAACAGAGGAGCTCGTTGGAACAAAAACCTGCAGCCACCGAGGGTCCCCAGGAGCGAGTTTGGGAATCCCTGCGCTAAAACATCCTGTCACTGACAAAAATAGGTGATAACAAATGATATGGTTCAAATGTTTGGTATGTCCAATGGATTATAATGTTTTTCCGTTTGTCAATGAACGCTCCGCTAAGCTTAATCCTTATCCTGGTCCAAAACAGGGCAGAAGATGTCGCTTATCCCGAATTGCCTGAATCCTCTTTGGTGGACTTGTAACCAGCTGAAATAAAGGCGACTTCTCGATTTAATCGAGGCTTACTGGCTAAGCGCACCTCGTGGAATACTCGCCTGGCCTGTCAATCCACGTGTACTGCGATTCACATAACAGACAGACAGGCTACCGAATGGTCAGTCCTAACAAGCAGCGTGTACTTCACTGTACTGTATATAACAAAGTAGCTGATAATGTGCATTGTGTGTAATCTTATTTATGTTGCATGCCATGTGCTTTGATTTATTTATTTGTGTTGGTATTTTTATCAACTGTTCTGGTGAAACATGCAATTTCAAATGTATTTGCACATTAATATAAACAGATATAATGCAAAGATGATTACTAATTGTTCACCTTCTATGGTTTGCTTATTTTTACAGACATCTAAAACATTCCACATTTAATGTGCCCACCGGAGACGACATCACAAATTCTGATGCTCCAGCTTGGCGGCGCTAACATCCATCCTGCTTCAGAGTTGTTTTATGGATTTTCTGATGTGTTGATTTTGACGCATTTAATGAAAAACTGCTTTATGAGTGTGGACGCTGCTCAGATTCGCCTGTCGATCTCCGACTCTCTTCTTCCCTCACTCGTCATTCTTCACCTGAGGCAGCACCTCGTCCTCACACCATCATTTTCCTTAGATTTAAAGGTGCTGATCCTCATCCCAGCTGCAAACCGCCCCAGAATGTGTCTGAGGTCACAGCCCAATGAAGACAGGAGGACCACATCATCTATAAAAAGCAGAGATGCGATGCTGGGGGCACCACACTGGACCCCCTCCACTCGCTTGGCAGCACCGGGAAATTGAATATGGTGTTATATTTGATCTTTGATCTTTAATTAGGACTCTAGCTCTGTATGGGCCTCTATAACAGGGTGAAAAATTTCTATGATAATCGATGAAGTCCATCTTTATACAGTATATGATTTAGGGAGACTTATGCTAATTCAGACTTTTTTTTCCATTTCCTCTTATCTTTGCTTAGCGTGTGGACGATTTCTCACCATGAATGTGTGCACATTAGGCTATCTCTGTGTGCTTTTAATGTCAGATTGCAGCGACAAATCACTTGACACAACTGTTCCCCGAATGAGCCAATGTTTTCTTGTCTAATGCATGCACAGTCAAAATATTCTGGAGGCATGTGGTGGGTGACACACTGGTCCACACACCCTGACTGCTAATGACCCTCAGAGCAGTCCCTTGCCACAATGCACACACACACATCTTATATATAAATGTCTACGCGTGGAAGAGAGTGTGTCTGTCTGTCCGGCCTGGAAGTGTGAGGCTACAGCATGATGCTCAGAGAGGCGGCAAGGCAGCCCCAAGTTAATGAGTCAGAAGAAGAAAGAAGTACAAGGCTACAGCATGAAGCTGAAAGAAAGCGACTCCGTCACCAAAATGAAACCACCGACAAACGGGAAACTCGCTTAGCCACTAATACACAAGCGAGGCGAGAGCATCGGCAAAACGAAACCTCCAAGGAGAGAGAAATTCGCTTAGCCGCTGATAGACAAGCGAGGCGATCGCATTGGCAAAATGAAACCTCCAAGGAGAGAAAAACTCACTTAGCCGCTGATAGACAAGGGGGACAAGTGCATTGGCAAAACAAAACCTCCGTGGAGAGAGAAATTCACTTAGCCACTGATAGACAAGGGGGGTGAGCACATCGGCAAAATGAAACCTCCGAGGAGAGAGAAATTCACTTAACCACTGATAGACAAGGGGGGTGAGCACATCGGCAAAACGAAACCTCCGAGGAGAGAGAAATTCGCTTAGCCGCTGATAGACAAGCGAGGCGAGCACATCGGTAAAATGAAACCTCCGAGGAGAGAGAAAGTCACTTAGCCGCTGATAGACAAGCGAGGCGAGCACATCGGTAAAACGAAACCTCCGAGGAGAGAGAAAGTCGCTTAGCCGCTGATAGACAAGCGAGGCGAGCACATCGGTAAAACGAAACCTCCGAGGAGAGAGAAAGTCGCTTAGCCGCTGATAGACAAGCGAGGTGAGCACATCGGTAAAACAAAACCTCCGAGGAGAGAAAAACTCACTTAGCCGCTGATAGACAAGGGGGGTGAGCGCATCTGCAAAACAAAACCGCCGACTCTGCATTTCAATTTGTTTTCTTGCCGATTTCAATAGTTTCTAGTTTTACGGCAGGGGCTTACACAGCTAGTATTGTATTAAAGGGTCTTTCCCAGCCTTCAAGCCGTAGCTGTGATGCGCTCACCAACCTGGGCTTGTGGTCTGACTTCACTCGTACTGCACTGTGGTGTTTGATAACTAATATGAAGACAATGTCCCCTCTTAACATATTCTCAGCCAGAGTTGATGAGAAAGAGTCGCAAGGCAGACAGGAGTGCAGGCTTAACTCTGCTTTGGTTGAACAGAAGTGAACGGAATAGTGAGAAAAACACACAGGAATGAGAAATCAGCCATAATCAGAGGACAGAAAAAAAGGGTGAAAACCAAGAGTGAACACTAGCAAGACACCATAACCAGAACATATTCAAGAAATCATAGTCAGAAGAAGAGCAAACAACCCTAGGAAGGCGCACACAAAAGGAACTTGTTGTTTGTTTATCCAGGTCATAAATAATAATAATAATTAATAATTCTTTACCTTTATATAGAGTGAGGAGCCACTTCAATCACCCCCAATGTGTAGCACCCAGCCTACTGCTCTTCACAAAGGACACCCAGGGATCTTTAATGACCACAGAGAGTCAGGACCTCGGTGTTTACAGCTCATCCGAAGGACAGTGTCATTAATACAGTACAGTGTCCGCGTCATTGCACTGGAGCATTGGGTTCCACACACCGCCCCCTGCTGGCCTCACCAACACCTCTACCTGCAGTAACCCAAGCTCTTCCTGGTCTCCCATCCATTCAAGTGCAGGCCGGGCCTGAATGTCCTTAGTTTCAGGTGGTGACCTGCTCTGAAGGGCAGGTGGGATGGCTGCCGGCTTTGTGTGATAATGCTTTGTGATCCTGTATATATCTTATTTAGTGCTTAATGAGGAAATTATTTGTAGCCATTGTTGTGAATGCCCTGTTGTTTTCTCTGTAATTCTGTGAAGTGCTTTGAGCATATGAAAGGCTCCATATAAATAAAATGTATTATTATTATTATTATTATTATTATTATTGTTATTATTAAGCAGAGCAAGCACAGAAAACACTTAAACAGTTTTAACAGATAAAGAAATAGGAGCAAACTCTGGCAGCAATCATTAAGTCAAGTCCACCATCCGTCTCACATCTCTTCCCTTCTTAACGGAGTGGCCACCCATTTTCACAGGTCCTGCTTGTCCAGCTGCTATTTTGTCCGCTACATGTTTAGCTTTGGAAAGCAGCTGCTCATTCAATACATCCCAGGTTTTTAATCCTGTTTTATGTTTTTTTTTTGGCACAGAACGTCTGATTTGTTACTTTAGAGGACTCCTTGCATTTAGCTGCTTGTTTTTCTTGGCATACAAACAGCCAGCGTCAAAGAGGAGATGAAAGGCTTTTTCTTTTTTGACGAGAGTGCAGTTACTTATTTAATTATTTTGTTTTCTTTTCACTGGTATTTCCTTTCTTTTAATTAACCTCTAAATGGCTTACTGCAATTTAATTTTCTTTTGAAACCTTTTTCTTTTCTGTTTGTTGTATGATCCTTGTATTATTTCACTTTGTGTTTACTTTCATTTTTGCATGAGACGGGACCTGAGACTAGAACTGCTTTTTGTTTTGAATATGAACTACAGTTGACAAGATATGAAAGCCATCACTTTAAGTTAGTGCTGCACAATACGCTAGAACTAAAAAAAGTACTACATTTTTAAAATGATACTAAACCAGCATTATGCCATCTTACTACCAGGGCTTGGTGTGGGCCCTCATGGCACTTTTCTGGGTCAGTGGTGGAGCACCGCAGCACCTCACCCTCTGATCCCCTGATCTATGTAGCAATAATTGAATAGCAGAGCCTCCCCTTTGACATAAAAATACAAATAACAGCCCACTCAAAACTCAGCAGGGGCAAAACGCACTCAAGACAATGAAACACAGGGAGGACTGAGAAGGCGGTAAGAAGAGAGAATATCGGCAGCTATCTGTTTCCACTTCAAGCACTGCTCACCACTTGAAATTGCTGCCTTTATTATAAAGTGAGCCCTCTGTCAGAGTGGGACATGGCAGTACTCGGCTTAAAAGGCAAATGACAAACCGCAGGAGATCCCAGAGTGTGTCTTCTAAGGCCCTTATAGATAGATAGATAGATAGATAGATAGATAGATAGATAGATAGATAGATAGATAGATAGATAGATAGATAGATAGATAGATAGATAGATAGATAGATAGATAGATAGATAGATAGATAGATAGATAGATAGATAGATAGATAGATAGATAGAAAGGCACTATACAATTAAAGGACAGATGTGAAAGGTGACAGACAGACAGACAGACAGACACTATACAATTAAAGAACAGATGTGATAGATAGATAGATAGATAGATAGATAGATAGATAGATAGATAGATAGATAGATAGATAGATAGATAGATAGATAGATAGATAGATAGATAGATAGATAGATAGATAGATAGATAGATAGATAGATAGATAGATAGATAGATAGATAGATAGATAGATAGATTATTGGGCCACCACCACTAATGAGGAGAGGTTGCAGAATCACAGAGAGGCCTCTCGGTCAAAGAGATGAGAATCAGGTCAATTCCCCCTGCGTGTCCCGGGTCTGCTGCAGGCTCTCCACCCAGTGGGACAGGGACATTATTAGGAGATACCTAAACTAGCTCAGCTCTCTCTTCTCAGTCCAGAGGTGCAGTGACTCTACTCTGAGGATCTCCAGAATCGCTGAGCTTCTTAACCTATCATCTGCCATTGTACTCACGATCTTCATTCTTTCGGTCAATATCCACAGCTTATGACCACATGAGAGAACAGGGATATTGGTCAACTGGCAAATCAAGAGGACTGTCTTTAGATTCAGCTTGCACTTCACCACCATGGACTGGTGCTGTGCCCACAAGAACAACTGCCTCTCTTCTGATCTCATGTTCCCTTTTCCCATCACCCAAGATACTTGAACTTCTCCACTAACGTTACAGAAAACTAGCAACTTTGTTTCAATAGATCTATACCTCAGTGTACCACAAGCTCAAATACTGTAAGTACATTTTTCACATATTTTTTGCCCTCAAAACCTCAAAGTAAAAGTTAAACTTTCCCTGAAGAGAAAAAGAACAAGCGAAACCGTTCCAGAATAAATATTAAAATGTAGAAGAACAGCCAAATGAAGAGGAGCTGAAAACAGAGACAGACTCAGTGCTCCCGGCCATCAGAGCCTTAGAGACGGGGGCCACATCCCCTGGACTCAACTTTAACTTGACTTGCATGTATGGAATGTTATTTGATTTTAATAAAATTAATAAAATTGAAGAAGTGGAATTAAGCAACAAAAAACCAATAATCAAAAAAAAAGATAACTTGAAAAGAATTCATATGGAAATAACTTTAAAAAATGGGCAAAGTACAGTACAGTATTTTACAAAGGAAAAAGAAACCAAGTGAAGCTTGGTGAACGAAGTCAAAGCCAAGGACGAGCCTCTCACGTGTGTGTTTTCCATCGGCCCACATGCTGCTGCGTCCCACCTTCTCACAGTCAATGCACACCCTGAATAAGACCACTTGGTTTGACAATTCATAAACTTGAAGGGCCGATTACATCAGCAAATACTCATGTCTGATTGGACGTGTTAGTGGAAGGTAAATAAACAACAGAGGACGTATGAAAAATCCCCTTTTTATACACCTGCCAGTGTCGCTACATTTGGAGTGGGAAATTCCAGCACTTATGTTTATACTTATTTTCTTTAAGAAACACCACAAAGCAGGTCACATGAGATTTCAGGACAGACGGGTCAAACGGGTTTAATTACTCACAACACCCTGATGAGGTGCTGCACTTTAGTCTTTAAGAGAACGGTTCAGCTGCCAAGTTAATCATAAAGCCTGGAAGTGCTTCTGCTCAAGAAACTTCTCGCATACTTGATGTAAGCGTAAAACAAGCTTATAACTTAATCCTGATATTAAAAAGGTAATTATAGTAACACTTTAACATTCCCCCTTGGATTCTTACAGAACCACAAAAGATCAATTTGGCCTTCTTACCGATGCACATCATTGAATGTTTTAGCAGTTGTAGTGAACAGAGGAGAAGGAGGGGAAGGAGTCACAATAACTATATGGGAGCAGGAAAACGAGACGGCAAAAAACTCACTAGTGGAGAATGGCAAGCAAAAGAAAGGGATCCGAATAAATCATAGCACAAAAACCGCAATGGTCAGAGTCGTCAATGGCCTGCTGGCTAGTGCTGACCGAGGCCACGTTTCTGTTCTTGTTCACCCAGACCTGAGCACAGAATCTGGCACTACAGACCATCATATTCTTATAAATTACCTTGAGTGGTCTCTCCAGCCATGTCTCAGATTGTTTCAGTCCTATGTAAAAGGTTGTTAGGTGTGCTGATTGTAGCTTTGAGATCCATGATATTATATACAGTGTACCACAAGGATCTGCTCTGGGCCTGCTGTTATTTTCAATCTATGTGCTCCCTTTAGGCCAGACTACGGTAAAACACAAGGGGAACTACCACAGCTACACAGATGACGCTCCGCTTTATGTATCTATAGCACCTGATGACCCTGATGCCCTCTGATCCCATGTCTTTCTAGCATTACAGAACGACTGAGTATTAAATAAGGAAAAAATCAGAAGTCTTAGTGGTTGGTAAAAATGGAAAGAGTGAAGGTCATAGAAATAAACTTGACCAGCTAGCATTAAAAGTCAAAGTGGAAGTAAAGATGTCAGGTATAAACATGCATTCTGGCCTATGTTTATATCATTTATTTCTTTCTTTATATCTTTGTTGAGCTCCTTTATGTCTTGAGCGGTGGCCATTGTGGCGATCATTAACCTTCAGTTCAGACAGCTCGTTTCGGTCTTCTCTGCTCTCTACTGATGAAGTGGTAAGCCCAGTTGGAATCGATGTTTCAGGCTCACGAGGAGTACTTGACAACGCAGAAGGTAAAGCCATTTTCAGTTTCAATGAATCTTCTGGAATCGACAAGCTATCCTGGCCTGACTCTCTTGCACATTCGCTCCCACTCTCGCTCTCGACTGGAGACGATACAGCAGCGTCAGGTCCCAAGAATTCTGTGCTTTGGCCTATCTGTTCCAGGTCAGGCTCTGAAAGGCCGTACCTTGAACTTGGACTTGATGCCTGTCTAGGCTTGGATGAAGCTTTAGCTGTCATTTCCATTTCTTTCTCAAGAATCTCAAGATTCTGGCCTATGTTTAAATTGCAGATTATTACAATTCCTTTTTATTTCATTTAAGGAATTTTGCAGAAGTTAGAACTCTTATGACACAGCAAGATGCTTTTGTTTTTAGTCAGCTAGATTACTGCAATGCACTCCTAACTGGACTACCAAAGAAAGACATCAATGATCAGTTGCAGGAGTTCAGAATACAGCAGCCAGAGTCTTTCAGCACATCACAACAGTCTTAGCATCATTACATCGGTTACCCGTGTCCTTTAGAATTGACTAATGATATAGAAAGCCTTACGTAATCTGCTTCTTCCTATATGTTGTAACCTTAGATCTTCTAATGGTGGTCTACTTATAATTCCAAGAGCCAATTATAAAAAAAGTGGAGAGGCGGCCTTCTGCTGTTATGCACCAGAAATATGACATCCCCTGGACTCAACTTTAACTTGACTTGCATGTATGGAATGTTATTTGATTTTAATAAAATTAATAAAATTGAAGAAGTGGAATTAAGCAACAAAAAACCAATAATCAAAAAAAAAAGATAACTTGAAAAGAATTCATATGGAAATAACTTTAAAAAATGGGCAAAGTACAGTACAGTATTTTACAAAGGAAAAAGAAACCAAGTGAAGCTTGGTGAATGAAGTCAAAGCCAAGGACGAGCCTCTCACGTGTGTGTTTTCCATCGGCCCACATGCTGCTGCGTCCCACCTTCTCACAGTCAATGCACACCCTGAATAAGACCACTTGGTTTGACAATTCATAAACTTGAAGGGCCGATTACATCAGCAAATACTCATGTCTGATTGGACGTGTTAGTGGAAGGTAAATAAACAACAGAGGACGTATGAAAAATCCCCTTTTTATACACCTGCCAGTGTCGCTACATTTGGAGTGGGAAATTCCAGCACTTATGTTTATACTTATTTTCTTTAAGAAACACCACAAAGCAGGTCACATGAGATTTCAGGACAGACGGGTCAAACGGGTTTAATTACTCACAACACCCTGATGAGGTGCTGCACTTTAGTCTTTAAGAGAACGGTTCAGCTGCCAAGTTAATCATAAAGCCTGGAAGTGCTTCTGCTCAAGAAACTTCTCGCATACTTGATGTAAGCGTAAAACAAGCTTATAACTTAATCCTGATATTAAAAAGGTAATTATAGTAACACTTTAACATTCCCCCTTGGATTCTTACAGAACCACAAAAGATCAATTTGGCCTTCTTACCGATGCACATCATTGAATGTTTTAGCAGTTGTAGTGAACAGAGGAGAAGGAGGGGAAGGAGTCACAATAACTATATGGGAGCAGGAAAACGAGACGGCAAAAAACTCACTAGTGGAGAATGGCAAGCAAAAGAAAGGGATCCGAATAAATCATAGCACAAAAACCGCAATGGTCAGAGTCGTCAATGGCCTGCTGGCTAGTGCTGACCGAGGCCACGTTTCTGTTCTTGTTCACCCAGACCTGAGCACAGAATCTGGCACTACAGACCATCATATTCTTATAAATTACCTTGAGTGGTCTCTCCAGCCATGTCTCAGATTGTTTCAGTCCTATGTAAAAGGTTGTTAGGTGTGCTGATTGTAGCTTTGAGATCCATGATATTATATACAGTGTACCACAAGGATCTGCTCTGGGCCTGCTGTTATTTTCAATCTATGTGCTCCCTTTAGGCCAGACTACGGTAAAACACAAGGGGAACTACCACAGCTACACAGATGACGCTCCGCTTTATGTATCTATAGCACCTGATGACCCTGATGCCCTCTGATCCCATGTCTTTCTAGCATTACAGAACGACTGAGTATTAAATAAGGAAAAAATCAGAAGTCTTAGTGGTTGGTAAAAATGGAAAGAGTGAAGGTCATAGAAATAAACTTGACCAGCTAGCATTAAAAGTCAAAGTGGAAGTAAAGATGTCAGGTATAAACATGCATTCTGGCCTATGTTTATATCATTTATTTCTTTCTTTATATCTTTGTTGAGCTCCTTTATGTCTTGAGCGGTGGCCATTGTGGCGATCATTAACCTTCAGTTCAGACAGCTCGTTTCGGTCTTCTCTGCTCTCTACTGATGAAGTGGTAAGCCCAGTTGGAATCGATGTTTCAGGCTCACGAGGAGTACTTGACAACGCAGAAGGTAAAGCCATTTTCAGTTTCAATGAATCTTCTGGAATCGACAAGCTATCCTGGCCTGACTCTCTTGCACATTCGCTCCCACTCTCGCTCTCGACTGGAGACGATACAGCAGCGTCAGGTCCCAAGAATTCTGTGCTTTGGCCTATCTGTTCCAGGTCAGGCTCTGAAAGGCCGTACCTTGAACTTGGACTTGATGCCTGTCTAGGCTTGGATGAAGCTTTAGCTGTCATTTCCATTTCTTTCTCAAGAATCTCAAGATTCTGGCCTATGTTTAAATTGCAGATTATTACAATTCCTTTTTATTTCATTTAAGGAATTTTGCAGAAGTTAGAACTCTTATGACACAGCAAGATGCTTTTGTTTTTAGTCAGCTAGATTACTGCAATGCACTCCTAACTGGACTACCAAAGAAAGACATCAATGATCAGTTGCAGGAGTTCAGAATACAGCAGCCAGAGTCTTTCAGCACATCACAACAGTCTTAGCATCATTACATCGGTTACCCGTGTCCTTTAGAATTGACTAATGATATAGAAAGCCTTACGTAATCTGCTTCTTCCTATATGTTGTAACCTTAGATCTTCTAATGGTGGTCTACTTATAATTCCAAGAGCCAATTATAAAAAAAGTGGAGAGGCGGCCTTCTGCTGTTATGCACCAGAAATATGACATACGTTACCAATCGAGATACTCCAAGATAACTCCTAAAAACCCACTTTTTGAATCTGGCTTTATCGTAGCTACGTTTTAGTTCTACTCCTATACATGCATAAGTTATTGGCACAATTATTACTGACCTCTGCTTTTCTCTGCTTTCTTTTTAGTTTTTTTTTTGTGATGGCACAAAATATTTTGCAGATACCTCAACTTTCTATGAGACCCACTGTGTTGAGTCCTCTAAGATGAAGCCCAACTTTAAATGCATAATAATAATAATAATAATAATAATAATAATAATAATAATAATACAGGATCAACCTATAAACATTTATGTTAGGCAGAAATCCCAGAGGGGCTGGTGGTCTTTTGGCCGCAAACCTGTGCAGATTTTGCTTTTTTTTCTCCAGTTTATTTATTTATTTATTTTATTTTTTCCCTCCCCAGCCATTGGCCCTTATCATTGGACTCACTTTTGGAGACTTAAAAATGATGCTATATACAAATAAGGACTCTACCTTTTTACTAATTACTGTATGTGTGCATTTTATGGAAGACCTCCAATACTGATTTATTGTTCAATTATTTTTCTTAGCTAGTTTTCTTTGCTTTTCTTTTCTTACTCTTTCTGACATCCTGTAAAGTACGTTGAGCCACATCTTGTATATGAAAGGTGTTATGGAAATAAACAAATAAATGTTAGAAGAGACAAGGAGGACATAAAAGATGAAGTGGAAGAACTTGAAACAGGGGCTGCAATTACAGGAATTGACAAAACATGAGAAGAGGGAGAAGTACAGCAGATGTGAAAAACTGTCTTTGTAGTATTGAGCGACGTATCGGGAGGCGCACACACACAACACTTTGAGACCACAGCTGTGCACAAATCTGCTGTCCGCAGCGTGTCATTGGATTTGGCAGGACGCTCATTTAAACGGCAGCCAGTTCAGCCCTGATATTCCCATTCATCTTGCCTTCTGGGGCTGAGGTCATCTCTGTAATAATTAATAATAATTCTTTGCATGTATATAGCGCTTTTTCTCATTACTTAAAGCGCTCACCAATTGCAGGTTAAGGGCATTGCTCAAGGGCCCAACAGAGCAGAGTCCCTTTTGGCATTTACAGGATTTGAACGTTCTGATTGCTAGTGCAGATCTCTAGCCTCAGAGCCACCACTCCGCCTCCACCACTCTTCAGCTTTAGTGATCGGGAAGACCAACCCGCCCTGGGTTGAACAAAAGTTTTTTAATGTACATCAGCCTGATATTTGTCATTGCAATGCTTTGATACAAAATGCACTCAGTCAGCACTTCTCCCACAATTCACGAGCGCTTCTCTCAGTCGATGATCAGCATCAGCGTAATTCTGTACAACTGCAGCACAATGTCAGCACATTCAAAATAGAGTTAACTTTCAGTTCAAAACCGAACCAAATTAAGATCACTGTAGATGGAAATATGACGCATTTTAAACAGAAATGAAACAACACATACGCCTGAAATGGACAAATCATTCTGATATTAGCAAAGGTTTGTTCAGTTCTCTACTTTGCAGCATTGTTACCATCGATACAAAACGGTCATGTTGACTATTGAGATGTCCCTGTATATACAAGACCTGCTGTTTGACTTTAAGAACTTCTCAGCGTTAAATGTGCGCATTATCACCGCGTATGTTGTCTCAATTCACTGTTTTCCATATTACTTAAATGTGTACATTTTTAAGCTTAAGAAACTGATTAAAAGAATATGAATAAAAAGGATGGAAGGCTGGCTGTATGTAACCTGAGATTCCTGCCTTCATCATTGACCAACATTCATGGCTTTGGCTTTTTTACTGTAAAAACACAATGTCCTGCACAGACGACCAATACACAGGATTACAATCATGTACTGTAAAACAGCGTGGACCGTCTACAGTTACCATAACAAGAAGTGGATGGGGAAAAAACATAGATAGATAGATAGATAGATAGATAGATAGATAGATAGATAGATAGATAGATAGATAGATAGATAGATAGATAGATAGATAGATAGATATTTTTTATTTTTAAAAAGACCTTTATTGATCAAATAGCAATAAATCAAATTAATATATAACAGGTAACATATAACCAATATTTTACAGGCTGCTGCATCAAATGTGAATCAATTCCCTTGCAGTCCATCTTTGACATACTATTTCTTATATTAATCTGAAATGACCCCAAAAACTTTTCCATTCTTCTAATTTACAATTCAAACCCCCTGAGCTCGTATCAAACAAGCACTTAAAAGTCCCAAATCATAACTTCAACAGAAATATTATGATGTTACACTGTTCGATTAGCTCATCTATTTTACATCATTCTAAGAAAACATAAAACCAAATAAAGAGAACTTCAATAATGACTCATACATTCATTTTTAGTTCTCCATCATCAGTTGAGCAAAGCATCCCTTTAATCCCCCACACATTATTAAATAAATTAAATGTATTCATCAATTTATAATATGTATATTCCATTATTATTCTGAGGCGTACATTTATCTTGAAAATCAACACAGCATCAGTAGCCCCTGTCCCAGATTGTTTATTATTTCGACTCTTTAAAATTGCTAATTTTGCTTCACCCAATAAATAGTTCAATAGCTGAACTTTTTGCCGATTTTCCTTATTATATTTTGTTCCATAAATGAACATGATATTGTTAAATTTCCCCATTAACCTACTACATATTTCACTAAAAGAAATGAAAAAAAACTAAGTCTCATACATTGCAAGAATAAGTGGACTATCGTTTCTTTTTGTCCACAAAATATACAACAGATTTTATTTTTTTCTCCAGCCTTCTGGAGTTTTTTTTTTGTTTTTTCTGTCCACCCTGGCCATCGGACCTTACTCCTTTCTATGTTAACTAATGTTGTCTTATTTTAATTTCTTATTTTGTCTTTTATTTTTCTTCTCTTCATTATGTAAAGCACTTTGAGCTACTTTTTGTATGAAAATGTGCTATATAAATAAATGTTGTTGTTGTTGAAGTATCATCCTCTTTTTGCTCAATTATTTTTAAAAAGGAATTGGTAGCAACAATCCCATGCAGAATTCTCCATTGCACGTCGCTGTTCTTTTCTTATATATCTCCCTCCAAGCAGGTGCACTCCCACCTTCCACGCCCAGATATTCTCTCCATGGTGTGTCACATGCTGTATTTAGTGCTGCAGAGTGTTTAGTTTTAACACAATATTTATAAAGGTCCCCCTTTGACAGAGACTTAAAACTCATGACTTCCCCTTTATGGAATGTCATGATCGTATTATCGGTGAGCGAGGACAGATCAACAGCAGGGCAGACCTCCATTTCTGAGTTCGCTGCTCTGATCGAGTTGTTCAGCCGATGATAATCTTTGGCCATGAATGATAAAAAACTCTGAAGCATTCTGACTGACTTGACCCCCAGTATTGAAGATAGCACTGCTGGGTCACTAAAGGACTTCTTGCTGTCATCATAAATTTGGGACAGTGTAAGTATTCGATGTGTGATGAGTGTTTTAACAAAACTATCGCTTAACAACAGAGTACATGAAAAAACAGAGTTGAAAACTAAAGGCTCATCAGCCAACCAACCAGATGTAGCAAAGTTTCTTTTAAAGACAAAGTGCCACGTTAATAAGACTCCCTTATAAAAACGGGGTAGGCTGGACAGGTCCATTTTGTGAATGTTCATCACCAGAAGTTGTCTATCAAAACCGAAGCCTCCCACTTGGCGGAAGAAACCCATCGCCATCTCTCTCCAACTCAGAGGGTGAGAAACAAAAAAAACCTGCAAAACCTGAAGTCGAAATTGTACAACTTTAGAGAGAACGTCAATGAGCCCCTGACCACCCTCTTCCAAAGGTAAAAAGAGTACACTTTGTTTAATCCAGTGTAGACCCACCCAAAAAAAATCAACCAGAAGTTTCTGGATTCTGTGTAAAAGCCCAGGAGGAGGGTCTCCACTCACAAGTTTGTGCCAGAGCATCGAGGCTATCAAATTGTTAATTACAATCATACATCCCCTGTAAGACAGCTTAGACACAATCCACTTCCATTTGTTCAGTCTCATAGTTACTTTATCTAAAAATCCTACCCAATTACAGTTGTCCACCCCCTCAGCACCTATCACCACCCCGAGATATCGAAAACACCTTCTGTCCCACCTCATTTCTAAGGGCAGATCTGGTGGTGAACATGCTGTCCAGGAGCCAATCAAAAATGCGGTAATTTTGGCCCAGTTGATTCTTGCTGAAGATATTTTCTCAAATACTTGTTGACATGAAATTAACATTTTAATGTCATTATTTGATGTGACAAAGATGACAACATCATCAGCGTAGGCCAAATATTTAAAAGTAACAGTTGGGCACATAGGAAAACCCACACCCTGCAGTCTGCGACTTATCTGACGTAAAAATGGTTCAATTGACAAAGCATATAGCATTCCAGATAAAGCACAGCCCTGTCGAATTCCTCTCTTTACTGAGAATGGGGCACTCAACGAGCCGTTGACTTTTAACACACCAAAAATATTAGTATATAATAGCCTTATCATATTTATAAAACTGTCCCCAAAACCAAAACTTTTCAGTGTATTAAACAAATATCGGTGATCTACTCGATCGAAAGCCTTTTCCTGGTCTAGGGACAGAATCCCCAAATCAACCCTGCACAGATTACATGCTGAGATAACATCCCGCAATACAAATATATTGTCATGAATTGACCGGTCTGGCACACAGTATGATTGACACGGGTGAATTATGGAGTCCATTACATTCCTCAGGCGGTTGGCCAAGGCCCTTGAAAAGATCTTGTAGTCTGTACACAATAGGCCCACGGGACGCCAGTTTTTGATTTGACACAAGTCCCCTGTTTTTGGTAGCAGAATGATGACAGCTCTCCTGCAGCTCAGTGGTAATTCACCAATCTTTATACTCTCCAGAAACACTGTAAGCATGTCTGGTCCCAACAGATGCCAAAACTGCTTATAGAATTCTGTTGGAATCCCATCAATCCCCGGAGTCTTTCCAACATTTAAATTAGACAGCGAGTTGGAGAGTTCCTGCAGATTAATCTCGGTGTCCAGATGTAATTTTAACTTTTCCGAAATTGTTGGCATACCGTCCAAAAACTCAGACATTACAGCCTCATTGATGCTTTCCTCCTTGAATAAATTCTTGTAAAATGATACAGCAAAGTCTCTTATCTCCCCTGTAGTACACATTTCTTGGCCGTTGGTGTCACGGAGCATATGGATTGTCTTGCTTTGTGCTTCCTTCTTTTCAAGACCTCACTAAAGCCCCCTGCGCCTGCAACTCCAGAAGCTGAGACAGTGGTTGTTTTTTTTGCTGTTAAAATTTCAAAGGTATCCTATTCAAAATTTTTTTGAAGAGTAGCCTGTAGTTCAGTGATGTCCTCCTCCAGGCTTTTCATATGATCCACACTCCTCTTCATCACTTGCTTGGTGTATTGTTGGCAAAAAGCCTTAATCTGTACTTTCGAGACATCCCACCATTGTTTGAGGGAATTGAATTTGGATTTAGTGAGGGTCCATTGCTGCCAGAAAAATTCAAAGCACTGAAGGAAGTTTGAATCATCCAACAGGGAAACATTGAATTGCCAGAAAGACTTAAAGAAAAGTTTTTTAGAAAAGGTGAGCTTTAATGCTACTAGTGTGGACGAAGACTCAGACAAGACAGCAGGTGGGGTTATATAGCAGCTTTTATTCTTCAGAGTCACAGTGAGCAGAGTTTCAGAAAGCAGGCAATCAATATTACTTGACAGCGTCAGGGCTCTTCTGAACCCCGTCTGTCGGATGGGGCAAAGTTTTATACCCCTAGAACGCGTGATTTAATATCATTATGGAATGCAACAGTCATCTCTCAAGGTTGAAGTTTTAAGCAGCTTCATTTCTGAAACAATGATCTGCTTAGCCCTCTCAAAGTACACCGTGTCCTTGACTGAAGTTTTTAAGTTTTGCAGAAAGATATTGGTGGCTTGCAGCTGCAAAGAGAAAAATAACAAAGTAGGCAGTAGCAGGCTTTTCATGATTAGAGGAAATGGGATGAGGCAGACTCATGTTTGGAATGCTTAGACCTTGAGTCTGTTTGCTCATCAAAGCATGCTTTTACATAATGTATGGTTTTGTAAAGCTTACTTCTGCTTAACTTCTCAGACATGGATTAGTACAAGGGAACGAAGAGAACATTCATCTTCCACACTAGCGAGTGATCAGAAAAACCGAAAGGACAGATATAAGTATTAGTGACTGTATTCAAAAGATGCCTTGAACAGTAAAACCTGTCTAACCGTGCCATTGAAATGCGACCCCCCCCCCCCCCTTTACCCAGGTGTATTGTTTATCTGTAGGAAATTTATTCCGCCATACATCCACCAGATCTGACTGCTGTAATAAAGTTTGTGATACTCTGACAGAAGCTGGATGAGGCTCAGCACCATTTCGATCCAGTTGAGCATTTTCTGTACAATTAAATTCCCCTCCTAGTAGAAGAATTTCCCCATTAATAAAAGATTCCACTACCTTTCTCAATGAATCAAACAAATAGATCCTCTCTCAACCATTTGTTGGTGCATAGCAATTAATGAACACGAGGTCCTGATCCCCATCTTTAATCTGCACCACCAGCAGGAGCCCAGCCACCACCTCACTAATATTAGTGATCTGTAAATTTACAGTTTTGGAAATCAGCACAGCTACCCCAGCACTGACATGGGATCCGTGACTAAGCACAGCCTGACCCCCCCCCATTCACGTAGCCAGTCCGACTGATTCCTAATATCGGTGTGCGTTTCCTGAAGTAGTGCTATGTGAAGGCCTTTTTGCCCTAAATAATCAAAAACAGCAGCCCTTTTTTCGTCTCCCCTACACCCGTTCACATTTAGACTCCCAATATGTAAAGGGTCCATTAATACAAAACACAAGGGAGTGAGCAATAAATTACACAACACAAATGAATAAAAGAAGCATAGAACTACCTCCATCATGATTAAAGCAGTGATTTCCTAACCCTACTGATCAGATTCTTTAATCTCACTGACTCTTTCTGGTCCATGCCAAGCTGTATGGCATTGCGCATCACCCTCTGTGCTGACACCAGGAAGAGCTGAACGTCTAGGAAGTGTTCCTCCACTTTAACTCCTCTCTTGCCCTCAATAAATTCCAAGAAATACCGAATACTTGCGGTGCTGTATCTGCCTCCGAGTATATACCTTGATGAGGACTCGCATCTCACGGAGGTGTCAGTGTCACTACCCTCATCCTCCCTGTCACCCACATCACAGTCACTGTTGAAAATGCAATATATTATTTATGTGTTGTATCCCTTCAATTAGTTGTCTTCCACCTTGATTTATTAGTTATTGTGATTGGCCCGTGCTGAGTTGGAACTTGGCCAATCACGGGGCTTCACTTTGAACATTATAGATTAGTTTGGTGGCATCTGAGCAGTAGAGTAGGAGCTTCGTTTAAATGTGAAAGTTTGTGTAATTAGTTATAAAGTAAGTGGAATTCAATTGTTTATCCTTAAAGTATATTGTTTATGTGTTTAAATTTGTAATTTGGATATATATATATATATATATATATATATATATATATTTAGTACTGTTTCTAAATATAGATGTTTGAGGAAGTTAAAGTATAGTTGAACAGACGCTATATGGAGTTTCACACATTGTTTGTTATGGACCTGCGGTATTATCGTTTTCTCATGTATAATATGTATATATGTTAAGAATAATTACTTATTTAATTTGAGTAAATGCTTTATGGTTTAACATTCTAGTAATTTCCGATATTGATGTTATCTGGAGTGTAGTACGCCATCTACTGGATAAATGAAGTACCTGTTAATGACTAATGTTAACATTGACAAACTGAAGAGAAAGAAAGTGGGATAGCTAATTTATGTTAATTATTATTTATTTAGACCATATCTTCACATTGTATAAGTTTGGAAGAAATTAATAAATAGAATTTGAACATCTTCATCCATCCCTGACTGGATGTGTGCAGTGGTTGTAATTTAATCCGAACCAACAAAATTCTTCACTACACTTTATGGTCCTTCAAGCTGGAATGACAGCTGCTACACTGTAAAGAAGATGTACTCGTCTTTTCCAACATACACTACAGATGATAATGAAGCCACTGTTAGACCCAGACGCCAATTACGTCGCCCTGTGTATTTGGAAGATTTTGATGTGAACTATGTGAGTTGGTGTAACAGTGCACCCATATTACCGAATCAGTTAGTTGTGATTCCACCTCAGACAGCACATCACTCCAATTTGCAGAATCGTACGCTCAGTCAAGAAGGTGTAATTAGAAGGGTGAATCCAGAATCTGAGATTTATCATTCACCTACAAGTTACTGGAAGAGGACAAGTTATGAAGGTGCTGCCAAGATGACACCCCTCCCCTTTCCCTGTCACATTCCTGATTCTGACATTGGGCAACAAAGTGAGGTCCGGATTGCTGCCGAGAGAACAACTCCTAACCCTCCAAACCCAGGAGCTAGTGATGAGGTCCTTGCAGCAATTAGAGAGATGCAAGCTGAAAATAAGTATTTGCGTGAGAATATGATGCATCTTACCAATGCCATAACCAAGTTGCAGCCTCATGGAGATGTAGTCCCTACACAGGAGTCTGATAAACAACCTCAATCTCCTTCAGTTATTGAAATGGCAAAAGAGGCTAATACTTCAATTGTCTCCCAGAGTAGGCCTGTTTCAGTTTATAGCAGCCCAGTTGCCAACATTGCAGGTGACCGTGGATACCGGTCAGAAGATTTAAAATTCTTTGAAGATCCTCCATTAATCCAAAGAGTACAAACCCCTTTAGGCACTGATCTTATAAGACAAAGTAGTCCAGAGAATGTTTCAGTACGATTTGTCAGACAGGACATGATGCAGAATAAATTCAATCCATTATGCCCCACTATCTATCCACCTGCACAACAGTATCAAAACGCTCAGAATGAGACATATTCAGTGCCACCAGCTGAAGGCCAGTATCAAAATCCTTATTCTTCACTAATACGTCAGTCTCAAGAGAAGAGCTACAGAGGACCAAAATCTACGATACCTTACTTCGTCCATGAGGATCCGAGAGAATTCTCTAGAATGAAGATAGCTCTTGAGAATCTCCTCCCAAGTGATGCTACTGAACATTTTAAGTATCAAATCCTTATGGATCACCTTAAATTGGAGGATGCACTATTAATTGCAGATTCTTATAGCAACTCTCCATATCCTTATAGTGACACTATGGCTTCCTTAACTGCACAATATGGTCAGCCTCATAAACTGGCGTTAAAACGAATAGCTGAACTAATGGATGGTGCAAATATCAGAACTGGTGATACTGTGTCCTTCTGTAGATTTGCCTTGTAAATCCGTGCTTTAGTGGAGATGCTTGACCAACTAGGTGAAAAGGGCAGAATTGAACTGCATTGTGGCTCACACGTAAGTCGACTTTCCTCCAAGCTACCTCACAATTTGAAAGCTAACTTCCGTCGCTATATCTTGTCAAGGTACATTAATGTTCCAACACTCTATGATTTCTCAAATTGGCTTGAGTTTGAGGTTCAAGTGCAAGAAGGTGAAATAGGGATAACCAGTACTGGAACCAAGACAAATACCAATCAACGAAGAGGGCAAAGGGAAGGCCGTCCACATAGGCAGCCCCCTCCTAAGACCTCAACTGTTCTCCTTAGTATGGATTCACCTGCTGCCTTTCCCATTCCCCCTGTAGAGGCTCAGAAACCATCTGAATCATCCACATCTACTGAGAGACCTAAAATGTATTGTGCTTATTGCAACAATAATAAGCATTCTCTTAACCAATGTACCAATTTCAGTCAGTTAACAAAGGAGCAAAAGGAGAATTGAATTCGATCTACTAAGAAATGTTGGAAATGTGGAAGACATCATCAAGCTGCCCAGTGCAGGATGAGAATCACGTGCAAAACTTGTAATGTTAAACATTTGGAAGTTCTTCATGAAGTGAATGTTAAGCCACGAATAGAGAATAAAGAGCCAGCAAGCTCCACAAGTGAAGTACTCAATGTTGACAAGCCTACCTCCTCGAAAAGGGTTCTTCTTAAAGTAAGCAAAGTTGTTTTACGAAGTGGTGACAAAGCACTAGAAACATACGCTATATTGGATGATGGTTCCGAAAGAACTATTCTGCTCCCAGCGGCAGCAAATTGTCTTGAATTGAATGGTGATCCCGAAGATCTTACACTTCGAACAGTAAGACAAGACCTTAAAGTGCTAAAGGGGCAATCAGTATCTTTTTCTGTATCTCCCACTTTCCAGCCAAATAAGAAATTTCAGATTTGAGGAGCCTTTCCTGCAAATCACCTGGGAGTAGCAGAACATGCATATTCTATTGCCATATTACAAAGTAAATATCCACACTTGCAAGGTCTTCCTCTTCAGTCATTTGAAAATGCACAGCCACTTCTCCTCATAGGATCTGACTACCCTCACCTCATCACCCCAATTGAACCAATTCGCTTAGGCCTCCCTGGAGGACCTGCTGCCGTAAGAACCAGACTTGGATGGACACTTCAGGGACCATGCCGAGCACTGAAGCAGCAGTTGTCTGAACAGGTAATGACTTGCCATTTCACTTCAGTATTGGCCCCTGATGCTTATCTGATTCAACAGATTGAGAGGCTCTGGCAGTTGGATGTTTTACCTTACAGAAGTGAAAAACAGGTGAGCAGATCAAAACAAGACGAAAGGGCAATACATTTATTAGAGGAGAAAACTGTGAGAGTTAATGTGGATGGAGTTATGCGGTATGCTACTCCTCTGCTTCGGGTTGAGAATATGCCTCAGTTGCAGGCACCTAAAGAAGCAGTGATTCCTCTGCTAAGAGGTACAGAAAGGAGATTAGCTAAAGATGCACAGAAAGCAAAGAGTTACACTATTGAAATTGAGAAACTGGAAAACGCAGGCTATGTTACCAGATTAAGAAATGATAGCGTTGAAGAAGCAAAGGAGACCTGGTATATTCCACACCATATGGTAGAACACAATGGAAAAAGCAGAATTGTGTTTAACTGTTCCTTTAAATGCCAAGGTCAGAATTTGAATGATTTCCTGCTACCAGGACCCACTCTGGGCCCTCCCTTACTGGGAGTGTTACTGCGATTTAGAAACACACTGTGGCAATTAGCAGTGATATTAAAGGTATGTTCCATCAAGTTCGTCTGCTCCCTGAAGACAGACCACTTCTTAGATTTTTATGGCGAGATTTAAAGGTAGACAAGCCACCCACTGTCTTAGAGTGGCAAGGTTTACCATTTGGAGCGACATGTAGCTCTTGTTGTGCAATTTATGCTTTACAGTGGCATATCAGAGATCACAGTTCTCCTGAAGAAGACCAAAGTAAATGTGTAGAAAATAATTTATATGTAGACAACTGCCTATATAGTTCAGCATCATTGGAGAACTCAAAGGAATTGGTTGACAAATTAAGAAGTGTGCTGTCACTGGGAGGTTTTGAACTAAGGCAGTGGGCAAGCAATGTGCCTGAAGTTATAGCCCATTTACCAGTTGAAGCTAGAGCTTGTAACAGTGATCTTTGGCTTAATCAAAAGCAGTTTGATCAGCAGGAATCAACACTTGGATTAGTATGGGATTGTAAAGGAGACAAAATTAGTTACAGGTGTAGAACAATAGAGAGTACAGTACCTACAATGAGGCACCTTTATAGAGTCCTGGCAAAGCAGTACGACCCAATTGGATATAGTGTACCATTTACAACTCGGGCCAAATTGATTGTACAGCGTCTGTGGGATAAATAACAAGATTGGGATGATCCTAATTTACCAGAGGGCCTCCTTCAAGCTTGGTGTATGTGGGAAAGAGAGTTACAGTTTCTCCCAGACATAAGCTTTCCACGGTGTTATGTGAGCCCAGGAATGGACACTCCTGTTGCTACTAGAGATATTCACATTTTCTATGATGCCTCTAGTCAAGCATATGGGTCAGTTGCATATCTGAGGACAGAAAATAACGAAGGTAACGTGGAGATTGCTTTTCTGACAGCAAGATCAAGAGTAGCTCCCAAAAGGCAGCAGTCCATTCCCAGGCTTGAGCTCTGTGCTGCACTCACTGGTGCTCACCTTGCGAAACTGCTGACCAGGGAACTATTGTATACAATTCATCATGTTGTAATGTGGACCGACTCAATGACAGTATTGAATTGGATTCAGTCTGAGTCATACAGATACAAGGTATTTGTTGGAACAAGGGTAGCGGAAATCCAGGAACTCACAGACGTGCGAAAATGGCGATATGTGGAGTCTGAAAACAACCCATACAGTGGGTACGGAAAGTATTCAGACCCCCTTCAGTTTTTCACTCTTTGTTATATTGCAGCCATTTGCTAAAATCATTTATATTAATTTTTTCCTCATTAATGTACACACAGCACCCCATATTGACAGACAAAAAAATAATTTTTGAAATTGTTGCAGATTTATTAAAAAAGAAAAACTGAACTATCACATGGTCCTAAGTATTCAGACCCTTTGCTGTGACACTCATATATTTAACTCCGGTGCTTTCCATTTCTTCTGATCATCCTTGAGATCACCTTCATTTGAGTCCAGCTGTGGTTGATTATACTGATTGGACTTGATTAGGAAAGCCACACACCTGTCTATATAAGACCTTACAGCTCACAATGCATGTCAGAGCAAATGAGCATCATGAGGTCAAAGGAACTGCCTGAAGAGCTCAGAGACAGAATTGTGGCAAGGCACAGATCTGGCCAAGGTTACAAAAAAATTTCTGCTGTACTTAAGGTTCCCAAGAGCACAGTGGCCTCCATAATCCTTAAATGGAAGACGTTTGGGACGACCAGAACCCTTCCTAGAGCTGGCCGTCCGGCCAAGCTGAGCTACCGGGGGAGAAGAGCCTTGGTGAGAGAGGTAAAGAAGAACCCAAAGATCACTTTGGCTGAGCTCCAGAGATGCAGTCAGGAGATGGGAGAAAGTTGTAGAAAGTCAACCATCACTGCAGCCCTCCACCAGTCAGGGCTTTATGGCAGAGTGGCCTGTCGGAAGCCTCTCCTCAGTGCAAGACACATGACAGCCCGCGTGGAGTTTGCTAAAAGACACCTGAAGGACTCTGAGATGGTGAGAAATAAGATTCTCTGGTCTGATGAGACCAAGATGGAACTTTTTGGCCTTAATTCTAAGCGGTATGTGTGGAGACAACCAGGCACTGGTCATCACTTGTCCAATACAGTCCCCACAGTGAAGCATGGCGGTGGGGGTATTTTTCAGCTGCAGGGACAGGACAACTGGTTGCAATCGAGGGAAAGATGAATGAGGCCAAGTACAGGGATATCCTGGACAAAAACCTTCTCCAGAGTGCTAAAGACCTCAGACTGGGCCGAAGGTTTACCTTCCAACAAGACAATGACCCTAAGCACACAGCTAAAATAACGAAGGAGTGGCTTCACAACAACTCTGTGACTGTTCTTGAATGGCCCAGCCAGAGCCCTGACTTAAACCCAATTGAGCATCAGTGGAGAGACCTAAAAATGGCTGTCCACCAACGTTTACCATCCAACCTGACAGAACTGGAGAGGATCTGCAAGGAGGAATGGCAGAGGATCCCCAAATCCAGGTGTGAAAAACTTGTTGCATCTTTCCCAAGAAGACTCGTGGCTGTATTAGCTCAAAAGGGGGCTTCTACTAAATACTGAGCAAAGGGTCTGAATACTTAGGACCATGTGATATTTCAGTTTTTCTTTTTTAATAAATCTGCAACAATTTCAAAAATTCTTTTTTTTTCTGTCAATATGGGGTGCTGTGTGTACATTAATGAGGAAAAAAATTAATTTAAATGATTTTAGCAAATGGCTGCAATATGACAAAGAGTGAAAAATTGAAGGGGGGTCTGAATACTTTCCGTACCCACTGTATGTATATATTTAGTACAGTTTCTAAATATAGACGTTTGAGGAAGTTATAGTTGAACAGACGCTATATGGAGTTTCACACATTGTTTGTTATGGACCTGCGGTATTATCGTTTCCTCATGTATAATATATATATATGTTAAGAATAATTACTTATTTAATTTGAGTAAATGCTTTATGGTTTAACATTCTAGTAATTTCCGATATTGATGTTATCTTGAGTGTAGTACGCCATCTACTGGAGAAATGAAGTACCTGTTAATGACTAATGTTAACATTGACAAACTGATGAGAAAGAAACTGGGATAGCTAATTTATGTTTATTATTATTATTATTATTATTATTTATTTAGACCATATCTTCACATTGTATAAGTTTGGAAGAAATTAATAAATAGAATTTGGACATCTTCATCCATCCCTGACCGGATGTGTGCAGTGGTTGTAATTTAATCCGAACCAACAAAATTCTTCACTACAGTCACTGTAACTTTTAAACAAGTTGCTGCGTTCACTGGATGGCTCGCTGGACACGAGGCTTTTCTTTGCAGACTTCGTATTCTCCGATTTATTCTTTCGCTTATGACGGGGCACTTTGAAACTCTCATCCCTCTCGCTCACACTTGCACTCCCACTCTCCACGGCACACACCTCGTCCATCGGCCTCTCACTCATCTGCCTTTCCACGACTTGCGCCGAGATCTGCATCGTCAGCAGTGCGTCCTCAGCGGCCTGAACTTGTGCAGTTTCATCGGTTAGCTGAGACTCGTTCACAGCAGTGGCGACTGGCGCAGCTCCCTCGGAAAGAGCGTTCAATGTCGTCCCCTCACTGCTACTGGTCTCAGGCTCTGTGCTTACTGTACACACTGCACTGTCGGCTTCAGCCGGCATGTCCTCGGTAACAAGAAGCGCGCTCTTCTCTGGAGCGTCTACAGACAGAAAACTTGCAGGCCGATCACACACAACACCCGCACCCTCCAACCAGTAGCGTAGCGTGGGTGTCAGCCGCCCGGGGCGGACGGAAATTCCGCCGCCCACTTATTTAGGTATGGTTCAATTTTTTACAAGATGTTATTATTATTTATTGTGAAATTTTGCCGCTCCCTAAAAGTGCCGCCCCCACTACGCTACGCCACTGTATCCAACCGCTCATTACACTCAGACCCATCATCCTCCATATTGTCCACCTCACTTTCATACTCAGACTCGCAGTTTTCATCGTTCACCCCGTCATTGTTCTCCTTAATCGGAGCGGAGCCGCCCGGCAGCACCATAGGCTCATGTTTGCACTGTGCCGCCTTGTGTCCAGCTCTGCCGCAGTTAAAGCATTTCATTGTATCTGAAGTGACAAATACTACATAATCATCACCCTCCACCTTAAACCTGAGGGCCACCTCTACATCCTCATTCATGTTATTTAAAATCATATAAACTTGTCTCCGACAGGAGTCCACATGTTTTAATTCCTGCATCTTGTAGCCAAGTGGGATCAATACTATATCAGACATTATCTGCCCATAACGTTTCAATTCCCTTAGTAAAATATCATTTTTTAAGGAAGGTGGAACATTAGGAACGGTAACTTTGTTCGCAGGCGCTGATAACGGCAGGACAGGAACTAATGCGCCATTGATAACAACCCCTTCTTCAACGAGTGTATTCACGAGAGATTCGTCGTTTAAAAAAACAACCACAGCCTTGTTCATTCTGGAGGCGGATAGGACATTTTTATAACCAACAACTTTTCCTACTCCCACCACACATGCTTCGGCAGAAACCTGAGGGTCTACCCGAACTTTTTCGTCTTGACGGCATGAAAGATTTTCAAACGCCTTTGGTAACAAAAAAGGAGCCCTGCCTTTGGACACGGCCATGGCGATAACCGCCAAAGCCGCGTCTTATCAGTAAAAACTATCAAGAAAAAAACAATTCTAAAACTAAACTCTAAGAGAAATAAGAAAAAGTAAGAGACTATTACACACTGTAATACACAGCGACCTCGACGCCCGTCGGCTTCCCACAACTCGAACATGCCCACCCCAGACAGCACTAATCGAGCAACACACAGACAGCAAGAGAGAGATAGATAGATAGATAGATAGATAGATAGATAGATAGATAGATAGATAGATAGATAGATAGATAGATAGATAGATAGATGTGAAAGGCACTATAGATAGATAGACAGATAGATAGATAGATGTGAAAGGCACTATGTAACAGACAGATAGCTAAAAGTACTATCCAGCTAACTGAAGTCAGGGGTTGACAAACCTGGAGTCCAACCAATGAAAAGAGGTTGTGGGCGGGGCTTACACATACTTTATTAACCAATAACAAAGATTCAGGCATTTAGAGTTTGCTAATTCATAAGAAGCCTCTGCAGATGTGTAGCATGCCTTAGAAAAAAGGAGATCTCAGAAGATTTAAGTTTTCGAATTGCCGATTTGCATAAAGCTGTGAAAAGTTACAAAGTCGCTTCAAAGAGTAGATATCCATCATTCCACAATTAGACTAAGTGGAGACAATTTGCTGCTGTGGCTCCTCTCACGTGACATGGGTGCCCATCCACGATTACTCAAAAGGCACCACACAGAAGGAAAGCTCAATGAGGCACAAAAGATCCCACAAGTCACAGATCAAAGCTCGAAGGGATCACTAGAACAGACGACCATCTCTGTTCACGTGTCTTCCATACGTAAAGCACTGAACGAGTTTAGCAGGACACCAGGAAGGAAGCCACTGCTCTTCAAAAAAATAACATCACTGCCCGCCTGAACATTACTAAAAACCACCTTGACACTTCACAACACAGTTTTGTGGACTGATGAAACTAAGGTTGAATTGTCCATGTGGAATACACAGAAGTAATTTATGGCATGAAAAGGTCGTCACATACCAACATGAAAATTGAATCTTGACAGTGAACTGTGGTGGAGGCAGCATCAGGATATGGGGCTTCTTTGCTGACTCAGGGACTGGCTTGCCATCTTTGAGGGTCAAATGAATTTCCACGTTCATGAAGGTATCCTTCAGGGTAATGTCAGGGTGGCTGTCCACCTGCTGAAGCTCAGTGGAAGTTGGGTGATGCAGACTGGAAATGACTTTTAGCATCGACGTAAATCGACAGTATTACAGAATGACTTCAAGACAAGTGGCGAGGCTCGTTTAGAGCCAAGACCTTAACAAACTGGAGATACTGTGGAATGACCTCAGGAGAACCGTTCACACCAGACCTCCTAAGACAATGGCCAAGCAGAAATAGTTCTGTCAGGTGGAATAGTCCAATCTTCCTCCTGAATGTTGTTCATATCTGAGGTGTACCCACCAGAAGCACTTGTCTGAGGTTATTCCTGTCAAATGAGGTCTGACGAGTTATTAAACCTAATGGTTCTTCAGAGGACTCTGTGAAAGCATGACAGGTGTGTTTAGTAAATACATGAATGGTTAGAATTGTGTGTGTGTTATTAGATGAAGCATATTGTGCTAATCTGTATTTGTGATTTGGCTGAAGATCAGACCCAATTTTATGAGCAGTGAACGTGTGGACATTCCAAAGGGGTCACTGACTTTTTCTTGCCCCGTATCTCTGGACACTTAGCAATGACATTAACTTTCTAGGCTTGGCTCTTATTGTTAATCTACGGTCACAAAGACATTTCCAAGGATACTCTGCATAAGGCTTGCAAGTTTCTGACACACTGATTTCTTCAGATGGTCTTCTACCTTCTTGCTGATCCCAATGTGTTTGAACTTCATGTAAGTCTCTAAAATGAGTTCATGTAGGAAGTCCATTACAGCATTTGGACTTTCAGGAAACGCGTTACTTGCTCCTCACTGAACATACTCTAATTAGGCCGTAAACGAGAACAAGAAATGTTGCGATGAGTGGGTGGCAGTGGCTCTTACCCCACTCTGTTATGGGACATGTGCACTTCCTGTCAGAAGAATCCTAACGAGGAGACTTAATGAAGTGTCTTAAAACTTCCTTCTCACAAATCAGTTAGCAGCACAGGGCACTGCTACTGAGGTTAGTCAGGCTCTTCATTGACATCTGTCCCTTTGAACGATTAGGTTTGAGTTTCCGGAAAAGGACTATTAAACGCTCCAATTAGAAAGTAAGTTAGACACATGAACACGTTGAAGGACACAGCAGAGAAAACTGAAATTGATTTTTCTACATCCCGTACTGCCAGATTTCCAGGTGGAGAATCAAGGGGAAATCAAAAAGTAAAGGCAACTTGAAAATCCACAATGGATGGAGGCTGACGTCTGTGATGGCTTATGGGTAATTTTGAACTTCCACAGCTCTGAAAAGGATGTTGGTTCAGTACAGAAATGATACAATAGGACTCAATGAAACGTTTATGATTAAAAAGAACAAGTGTAACCGATGGAGAACAACAGACACACAAGCCCACATCGACATGGAGATTCCCTTCATCAGAGAAGACTGACAGATGAAGTTGTTGGCTGTTGCTGCACATTTGGATATCAGCGATGGATGTGCACATGCCATAGTGCTTGATGACCTGGGCTACTGTAAAGTTTGTTCAAGATGGCTACCCAAACAGCTTGTGGACCTCCACAGGCTGACATCCTTTGGTGAATTTCTGCAGGATTCACTCCCTCAGCCCTAAGAAATCTCATGTTGGCACGTTGTTCAAAAATGATGCAATCCCACAGTGGAGCCTCCATGTTCATTTGAATTCAGCTAAACTAATGGCAGAGCACTGCGCTGTGTGTGTGTGTGTGTGTATGTGTGTGTGTTTGAACGACCCATAAGACATTTCAAACATGCTGTATTGTGTCAGCTTCTATCAGTTGCAGTAAACATCTCATTTTCAAATTGCCTTCAGTTTTTTGTTTTCTCTTCGATAATAAGAGGAGGTGTTGGGTGGAATGTGGGAGACCTCATTCCCCCATACTAGTAGTTAGTACGTCTGTGCCTTTATGGCAGAATGAACACGAAAGTCTGCAGTGATATCCAACACTGCTAGGGAACATCCAGAAACTTCTATGGAGAGCTTACCAGGGTGGAGTCTGACCTTAAAGTGATTGTCCTGGAAATCCACCTGAGTCAGTCTGGTAGGACCCTCTACCACTGCTAGGTCTGGAGTGAGGTGGGAAACAGGAGAGATATGCTCCCTTAAAGAAGGTCTTGGTAGATGGGATGGAGTGCATGAGTGGGACTGGGCTCAGATGGGGACAAATTCACATCCAGGTTGGCCCAGTGGCAGAACAGTAGGTTCACTGTATGTCCACCATGTTCTCTTTCGGTTTGATGCTCCCCTATTTCTGCTAACAAAACACGGTGTTCTCCTTTATATTTAGGTCTTATTTGGAGCTCTGATCCACACCTTAAAGGTCACATCTTCTGTTTAAATTCTGTCACTTGATAACTTCTATAAATTACAGAGGGACATGGACAGCACACAGGCTTCGGCAGATTGGTGACAGATGGAATTTTATGTCAGTAAATGTGAAGGGACGCAGTTGGAAACTTGTTAAGAAGTCAATTTCACACAAACATTAGGACGTGTATCTTTACACAGAGAACCACAGACACCTGGAATAAGTAAGTGTGGTAGACAGGAGGACTTTAGGGTCTTTCAAAACTCGACCTGATGTTATTTTAAAGTGAGCAGGAATGGTGAGCTTTGTGGGGGTGAATGGCCTGTTCTCATCCAGATTGTTCTGATGTTCACATGGATCTGTGGTCCTCTTCCTAATGTTTGTGCAAAATTTACCCTTCACAAGTTTCCAACTGTGTCCACGTGTCCTTGATGAACTCATTTTAAAGCCACTAATTCCCTTCTTCATTTTAAACACTTCACTCAGCTCTCCTCTTCATCATCTGTACAGGCTCAGCTCTTTTAATCTTTCCTCATCACTCATCCCCTGTAGCCCCCCATAATCAGCCCAGTCGCTCTTCTCTGGACATTTTCTAGTGCTGTTATGTCCTTTTAGTAGCCTGGACACCCAAAACTGCACACAGGACTCCAGATGAGGCCTCACCAGTGTGTTATAAAGCTTCAACATAAGCGGTGAAAATAATGAGATCAAATACAGTAAATGCACATATGCTTACATTTCAACTGAATCTGTCAATTAATTATTTCAATTTGCAAGACTACTTTGTGAATTATTGTTGCATTGCTGTAAGCTCACAACAGGACATTTGCATAAAGTTGGTAGATTTGCATAAGGTAACACCCCCTTTGACTGCACAGCTGCAAATTCTTCTGTATAACCCCAATATTAATAAACTGTGAAAAACAGCAATGTAATGAAAGTTGGAAAAATAATTTTCCAGTGTGCTCTGAATATTTTTCTTGTTAAGGAAGCTGATTTATGCAAACTTATTTTCAAACAAGTGGCAAAGGTGTAGCACAGCCGACATCAGAAGACAACATTTCCTTCTCCACAGGACAACATGAACACATATGACTACATTCAATGACTACAATACATAGAAATTACTAAAAAAAATAAATTAAACTGTCCATTGGCATTTTTTAATATTTTACTTTAGTTAATTGTTGTTGTTAATCTTATACAAGTAAATGAAATGTTCATTGTAGGTGTTGTAACCACCAGGGGCACCACTGAGCCCCAAACCTCAGACACAGTAATGCCCAACACGATTCTGGGTTTAAATCAATGATATTTATTAAACCGAAGCAGCCTTATAATAATCACCCTTCCAAATACTGTCCATCAATTTCTTTCTACTTCCTTCCACCGATACGCACTGCCTCCCGACTCTGACTCCATTTAAGTGAGGCAGTGGTCTTCCTTTTAAACTCGACCCACAAACTGTTTCCAGTCACCTGTGCAGGTTGTCTGGAGTATTTCCAGGACAGTCCTCCCCCAGCAGCTCCCTCTGGTGGTCCCCAAAGACCCCCTTACAGGGCTGCGTTTCCAAACCCCAACTCCCATGCCACCCTGTGGGTGTCTTAAACTGATCCAGCCTTGAGGAACATTGCCACCTGTCCTGTGGTGGAATGAACTGCTGCTGGTGGGCCTGTTCACCTGCTCCTTCCATTATGGCCTGGAATGAATCCTTTTCTTACCCCTGCCAGGATGCCCGTCCTTCCTCTCTGGCACCTAAAATGTATACTGATTTAAAAATGACATCACAAGCATGACTTGTTTGATTCAAACAAACTGCAAGATGTAATTTAAAAAACGGGATGAAACAGTTTAACTTTATTAATGATAGAATGGGACTTGTTGGCCGCATTACTTTTACTGAGGTGCAACAGGCTCCCCTCAGTCCCCCTTTTTTTATATTGTGCATTCTGCTGAATGTACAGAAATGTCGGGAGCCACTGCGCTACAGTAATGGTTTGGCTGGGTGGCTGTCACCGTTGTAAGATTTTAAACTTCATAAATGGCCTCTGATTGGCTCTCCACATTCTCGCAGGATTTGCAGTTTGCGGTTACAGTAACGGGAAAGGAGAGCCCGGAATTAATGGGGTCAACACAAACAGGGTTCCAATGAAATTGTCTTTAGGGGATCCAGAAAGCTAGCATGTATTACTTTGTGTTGACAGCAGGTGGCTGGCTAAAGGACAGCTAAGAAGGTCCGTGTCGCGCGTTCTTCGGTAAATCTAACACACACATAGCGCAGTCCAGAGGGGACAGTGCTGTGACAGCTCATTGGTCTTTAAAGTTGCATCTTTTATAAAAGACGGAGGGGTCAGCAGTGAAGCCCCCCGAGAACGGCTTTTACTTTAGTGCTCGCGATGCAAGTGAGCGACCAGAGTGATTGTTTCAAGTAACAAAGCAAACGGGAATGCCAAACAAATTGGCTCGCGTTTGTCCGTCGTCTCAGTTACGGACGGGCGCTCCTCAGAATGCTGGGCTGAGCTGTTTATAATCGCGCATCGTTTAAAGGGCTTCAAAATGCAGGGGCTGTGGGCCCCCCTTTAGGTCAGTCACTGCTTGTAAACGACGTGGGCGGACGACCGTCCATTCTTCGATTCTCCATGCGGGCCGCTCAATCCGAGTTTCGTGGGCAGTCTGGAGACGGCTGGAACAGAGCGGCGTCCCTGATCCGTTATGTTTGAGTTACCGCGACACGCCGCCAGCGGAGCTCCGCCCCCTCCCCTCGCCAACGCGCCGCCTTCGAATTGATTGAAGAAAAGGCTGAAACTTTCGTTTTTATCTTTTATAAAGTTTACTCAGGACCCCAACCTGTCGGAGGGCGGGCTCGCTAGCGTGACGGATGTAAGTGCCACTTCGTTTTGTATTTTCATGCAGTGATTTTCATTTAAATGGCACTTGGTGACACACGGGTGTGCGAAGGGCAGAAGACGAGCGTTGGCCGTTGGCCGGTTTGTTTCCTGCCTTGCGCCCTGTGCTGGCTGGGATTGGCTCCAGCAGACCCCCGTGACCTCGTAGTTAGGATATAGCGGATTGGATGATGGATGGATGGGCGGACATTACAGTTACAGAAGTGCGCTGATTCCGAGTGCCGTTAGTCGTCCGTGCGCGCGTCTCCGCCGTTTCATTGATTACCTGAGCAGATAGCTTTTGTGCGTTACGATTACGTTATAAAAATGTTTTACACATTTCACAACCTGCAAATGCTGGCCACATAAGGTAGGCAGTCGGGCGCGTGTCCATTGCTGTCAGTTTTACCGACGGATTTTCGGTATGTCAATTAGTTTTGGTGTCAGTTTAGTAAAATACTTATGGCATCATTTGGTGTTAACATTACCAACATTTAAGCAGATGCCGTTTATGTGTTTTTGTTACGAGATCTGCTGTGCTTATGGCGCTTTCCAGTATCAGAAATGGCCAAAGTCGAGGCTGTGCTTGAAGATCAGAGGTGAAGGCAGGGACTGAGAAGCACTGGGCTGCATGTGTGACCCCCGAGCAGTGGGACAGCACCAATGGGCCCCCAAAAAGGCCTCCTGGGGACTGTCGCTATCACTCAGAAAACTTAAATGGACTTTACTCAAAATGCGTTGGTTTTAAGGCTGCACTTGTCCATTTCTTGGGCACCGACAATCTGAATGGGCTTCATGGCTTTGATTGAGAGCTCCAGTTAATTCAGAATGAGGTGGCTCTTCAGAGCAGTGCCATGGGGGAAGACCCATCCACATGAGAACATTCAAGAGCATGGTGGAGATTTCTGGAGACAGACATGCCAGATAGACAGAGGATAGAGGATAGACAGTTCCTCTAAAAGAGAGCTGGACAGGGCCCCTCGTAGAAGGTCCTTAACCCATCAGCAGGACCCAACGGAGGAACAGGATGAGCACTGGCAGAGCCTACAAAATGACCTCCAGCAGGCAGGCCACTGGTGTGAATGTCTCTGACCAAACAATCAGAAACAGACTTCATGAGAGTGGCCTGAGGGCCCGACATCCTCTAGTGGGCACCGTGGAGCTCGATTGGCATTTGCCATAGGATACCAGAATTGGCAGGTCCACCACTGGTGAGCTCCCTGTGCTTTTCACATTTGAGAGCACATGTGACAGATGTGAAAGGGTTTGGAAAAGCCGTGGAGAACATTATGCTTCCTGTGACATCGTTCAGCATGACCAGTTTGGTGGTGGGTCAGTGATGGTCAGTTGGAGGAGGCATATCCATGGAGGGACACACAACGGTGGGCACCATGACTGCCATTATGTATCTGGATGAAATCCTTGGACCCATTGTCAGACCCTATGCTGGTGCAATGGCTCCTGGGTTCCTCCTGGTGCATGGCAATACCCAGCCTCATATGGTGAGAGGATGAAGGAACTGATACCGTTGACTGCTCCCACGTTCACTTGCCTGACCTCAATCCAATAGAACACCTCTTGGTGGGACATTGTGTTCCAGTCCATCTGACACCTCAGCCTGTGCAGGAGCTCAGTGATGCCCTGGTCCAGATCTAGAAGGAGATCCCCCAGGACTAGGGTTGCCAGACGTCCCTTATATATGGGACATGTCCCATATTTGCTGCGGTGGGCTGACGCCCTGCCCGGGGTTTGTCTCCTGCCTTGTGCCCTGTGTTGGCTGGGATTGGCTCCAGCAGACCCCCGTGACCCTGTAGTTAGGATATAACGGGTTGGTTAATGGATGGATGGCTGGATGTTCCATATTTGATCATTTTGTCCCCTGTCCTGTACTGACCTTTCAGGGGTACCCAAATTTCATAATAAAAATACATTTTCACTACCTTCTTACGGTACTTAGTTGTAACTTTATAAGTAATTATACTTTCTCAGATTCTCTTGATGAAAATAACTCAAATGTAACGAGGAAATGAGTGTTTGCTGCCTGTTTGTGACTTGTTCAGTTGCTCTGGTTGGCTGAGGACGGTGACACTCTTACCGTTTTGTTGTCCAGCTGCACTGCTGTGCAGTTCTCTATCAGCATTGCCACATACGGTGACTGGCAACAAAGTGGGTTCTTACTGCTTGCCACGGCCCACTTCTTTCTAACTTAAAAACTAATCCATTCATCCATCCCAAGATGCCAAAACGTAAGTGTAAATTTCGTGATGAATATTCCAGCAGATGGACATTTATCAAACAAGGCAGAAGCTGTTTTGAAGCAAACTGTGGTGTATGGAATTGCACTTTCAGAGAATAATTTTCAAATGATTTTACTTTTGTTTTCCTCGAGGTTGCTGGATATCATGGCTGGCCTGTCCACTGGTACTGTGAGTGCTGTGCAGAGTGGAGGCAGGACCTCTGTGTTTTTCCCAGTTGATTCTGTGGTTCGTCAGCGGTGTGTTCTTGTTCCTACTGTGTTCAATGCTTGTATGGACTGGGTGTTCGGCAAGGTCATGGGGTCCAGTGGCTGTGTGGCATCTGTTGGTGAAGAAAGGTTCACGGATCTTGACTTTGCTGACGATGCTGTTGTCTTCTCTGAGTCAATGGAGGCTCTGATCAGGGCACTCGAGAGACTGAGTGAGGAGTCTGAGTGTCTGGGCTTGCGAGTGTTCTGATAAAAACCAAAGAGCCAGGCCTTCAATGACCTCTTGGGCACGGCCATCAGCAGTGTGTCTGTCTGTGCAGAGAGTGTTGACCTTGTTGAGAGGTTTACTTACCTTGGCAGTGACATTCATGTCTCTGGTGACTCTTCCTATGAAGTCAGTAGATGGATTGGGAGAGCATGGGGGGTCATGAGGTCACTGGAAAGGTTTGTGTGGCGCTCCCGATATCTATGCAAAAGGACGAAGGTCCAAGTCTTTAGAGTCCTGGTGCTTCCTGTCTTGCTATATGGTTGTGAGACATGGACGCTATCCAGTGACCTGAGACGAAGACTGGACTCCTTTGGTACTGTGTCTCTCCAGAAAATCCTTGGGTACCGTTGGTTTGACTTTGTGTTGCTTATGGAGTCCCGAATGAGGCACATTACCTGCATTGTGAGGGAGCGTCCGTTACGGCACTACGGCCAAGTGGCACGTTTAGCCGAGAGGTGATCCTCATTGTTGGGGACCCGAATGGCTGGACCAGGCCAAGGGGTCGCTCACATAACACTTGGCTGCGGCAGATAGATGGTCATTTATGGAGGGTGGGACTGGACCGTGTGTCTGCCTGGGGGGTTGCCAACCGGGATCCGGAGCTGTTTCATTGTTTAGTGGGTGCGGCAGCGCACTGTACCAGTGCATGCTCTCCAAGTTGAACATGAACTTTACTTTTGTTTTTCTCATAACCCATTAAAATCCTTGATTTATGCTTTTAACTTATGTCTCTACTTTTATATAATATATTGGTCTGGGTGTGTAGGGGGCATGTATACATTTATATATATAGTTATAGAGAGAGACATTTTAAGAGTGTCCCGTATTTCTAATTTTCTGATCTGGCAACCCTACCCAGGACACCATCTGTTGTCTCATTAGGACATTGTCAGGTATGCATACAAGCACATGGCGTGGTGGTGGGTTGGGGGGGGGTTGGAATCTGAGTCTACAAGCTACGGAGTACGATTGTGAGTTGCTGCAATGACATTTTGGGACAATGGGCTCGCCTTCCTGCCTGCAGGCCGCTGCATCATTTTGTTCCCTTTGATTTTCAGGGTGTCCCTCTGTCGGTTGATCATTTTAATTTCCATCCTTTGGTTCCTCACACATCACCATATCAGTCCATAGCAGTAGAGAGAGAGCCAGATCAGATGTTTTTTCAAAGTGTTCCTTCAATTTTTTGGAGCAGTTTATATATATATTTATATTGTGAATATCCCCTTGGGATTAATAAAGTATCTATCTATCTATCTATCTATCTATCTATCTATCTATCTATCTATCTATCTATCTATCTATCTATCTATCTATCTATCTATCTATCTATCTATCTATCTATCTATCTATCTATCTATCTAGTGTGGCATGCGGCTGGGGGTGGCACCCAGCCGGGATGCCCAGGATGACAGGAGGAGGGCTCATGCCTCCTCCAGACCACGAGGTTGTATTGGGGGCCACGGGTACAGGGCTTGGAAAACCAACCCTGTAGGGGCCCGTGGTCACCACCAGGGGGCGTCCCCATGCCACACCAGATACCATCCATCACTCAGATCCTCACGGCATTAACCAAAGGAAGGGCCTGGCACAAGCAGATTAACACTTGCTAGTGTTAATGTCTTCCTGTCTTCCTGGGTGTCCCGGCTGGGTGCCACCCCCAGCCGCGTGCCACAATAGATAGATAGATAGATAGATAGATAGATAGATAGATAGATAGATAGATAGATAGATAGATAGATAGATAGATAGATAGATAGATAGATAGATAGATGTGAAAGGCACTATGTAACAGACAGACAGCTAAAGGTACTATCCAACGGGCCGACAGCACAAATCACTTCACCTCGCACGCTCAGGTGGCCATTACTGTTAAATGCATATGACTGTGAACTTGAATATCGCACAGGAAAAGAAATCGTAAATGTGGATGCATTAAGCTGTTTACCCCTCAGGTCCCCGGGCTTTGAAATTGCTCCAGTGTCAGAAGTCCTAATGCTGGACTCTGATATCTGATATGCCCTACATGACGGCAGCAGATCCAGTGTTGGCCCGTGTGCTGAACTCAATGTGGAGGAGGTGGCCGAAGGAAATCGGGAGAGGACTTGAAGCCATTTGATAGGCGTCAGCATGAGCTGTCTTCATACAGGGGCTGTCTGTTATGGCGATAAACAGTACAAACTGAGCAGAAGGCACAAACCTTAGTGCTCGCTGCTCGACATGAAGGTCACCCTGCTATGGTAAATATCTTGCCAGGTGCTACCTATGTGTGGTGGCCTAAAATGGATGAACAAATAGAACGCTGGCTAGGTTGCTGTGCCTCTTGTCAAACCACATGGCATGCTGCCACCAAAACTGTTATTCACCCATTGCAGTCAATCAAGAAGCGAAGGTCACGACTGCACATTGAGTTCGCTGAACAAACATTCTTTCTGGTTGTTGATTCCTTCTCGAAATGGTCAGAAGTCAGCCCTGTTTTGGCTGCAACATCAGCTGCTGTCATTCAAATTTTGAGTTGTTTGCCACACATGGACTTCCGGATTCAATTGTGTCTGATAACGTGGCTCAGTTTACAGTTTCAGGCGTTCCTGGGGTGTAGTCTCTTTCATCATATCATGGCAGCTCCATTCAGATGGCCAATTTGAACGCATGGTGCAAACTACTAAAGTCGCACTTGGAACAATTGTGGTGGGAGACTGGCATCTTAGACTATCAAAGTTCCTGTTCCATCAGCATATCACTCCTCGTTCCGGTACTAGATAGAGACCTGCCGAGCTGTTGATGAGCAGGAAACTTAAAAACATGTTTAGATCATCCCCACTCTGACCTACCATCAGATTTGCAGAGAAAGCAGGAGCTTCAGTTCTATAAAGTAATGTGCAGTCCAATAAGACGGTTTAAAGTAGGGGATAGAGTGTATGCCAGAAATAATGCAATGGGGCCACGGAGGATGCTCACATATGTTGTAAGATGGTCAGTATCTTATGAGGTTAAAAGTGGTGAGAGCCGAATCATTATGAGACACACCGACCATATTAGAGGGCGAGTAACTAACTCAGTGCATCAGCAACCTGGAAAATCACGAGGATCACAAGAACACACGGCCAACTACTGCCAACAATCAGCTGGGGATAATCCCAGGACACCTGATCAGATTCAGGAGGAGCCCACTAAGGTTACTCCTATCGAGGGTCCATCAGAGGCTGAACTGGAGGATCCTAAAAGAATAATTCGCCAACCATCGTATCAAAAGGATTATGTTATTCAGGTGTGATGGATGCCATAGCCATTACCTGGCCAGGACTCCAACCGTTTGGAAGGACACTTGATGGAAAAAGCATTGGCAGTGCAATACCTTCCCCGGGACAATAAAGGGCAGCTCTCCTGGGCGGCTGTGGCACCATGGATTCCCGCAGGGCATGCTGGAAGTTGGAGTTTGGCACAGCTTTTTTGGGTCCCATGGTGGCCGCCAGGGGGAGCTGCAGAGCCCTAAACTGGACTCTCACCACACCTAGGAGTGATTCCAGGTAACACTCATGAGCACTCCCAGGAGAGGAATAAAAGGAGCCACCTCACTCCATTCGAGGAGCCAGAGTCGGGAGGAGGAAGGACGAAGCTTGCGAAGGAGGAGCGGAGGCAGATGGACTATGAATTGGCAGCTGAAGAAAGGACTGTGTTGTGGTGCTCTACTTTGGGGAAGTGAATCAGAAACGCGTGCTGTGTGGCAATTCGTGTGTCTGCCTGTGAGTGTTAGGTTAGGGCGGCTGTACACACCCCGGTATGCCACAGGAGGAGGAAAGTCATAGATTGCCTAGTATTAGTTCATGTCAGTAGATGGTGTTGTTTGTTTTCACGTGTCATTCCTGAAGGCTTTTCTTTTGACTAATGTTCTTATTTTTATGTGATATTGGCACATATGTGAAGCACGGAGTATTTGTAAAATAAAGCATTGCTTTTTGCAGGATATTTGTCTGGGTGTGAGCTCACTTCAGTACATTACAGTGGACATGTTGTAAAGCACTTTGAGCCAAGTTCTTTGTGCTGTAGCTATTCTTTGCCAAGATTCATTTAGGGTTAGTCAAGAGCCCTCTGAAGTCATTGACTGGGCTAATAAAATGTCCACACACTCCAAGCTGTTATTGCTGGCTGATATTTCCAGTCCTTCTGCCTAAAAGTCACAATATTGCCAGGCTGACGTTTCCAGCACATTCTTCCTTTCACACTTTCAGTGCACTGAGACATTGGATCGGCTTTCTAGACATTTCAGCTCATTTACTTGTTGGTCTACCTGTTAAATTTTAGTATTTGTAAACTACACTACACGTGTGAAAGGGGCTTTGCAGTAAGAAACATTGACTTTCTGACACGTTTAACACTAGAATCTCTGAAGCCTACAAAAAAACTTGTAATCCCGGGCCACCTTAAATTCCTTTGCACCCCTCTGTCAGCATTTTTTTGTTTTGTAAATGTGTCGATTAGCACAAGCAGCAGGCGGTCTGCTATCCCACCCACTCCGACACAACTGAAGTTCCTAGTGCTCAAGTCTCCTTATCGTGGTGTGAAGTGCCTGGAGTTGAAGAGGGTAAATAATATATTGTTATTTGGAACACGTGCATTTCATGTGTGTTCTGTGTCTAGAACATGTGTCAAGAACAGTCTTAACACATCATACACTTCACGTCATTATCACTAGCTATGTGTTCAACATTTCTTGCATTTCTCACATTTCCTGTCATCCTCCATTTACACAGATCGTTGTAAGCACAGAACACACATGAATTGCACGTGTTCCAAATAATGATATATTATTTACCCTCCACAACTCCGGGCACCTCACACCCAGATAAAGAGACTTCAGCTGGGAGAAGTTTGTGACTGACTTCAGCTCCAGCGGCAGGGGGGACAGCAGGCTGCCTGCTGCCTGTGCTGATCGACACATTTACAACACAAAAGACGCTGATAAGGAGGTGTGAAGGAATTTAAGGTGGCCCAGCATTATGACTTTTTTCGTAGGCTTCAGGGATTCTAGTGTTAACTAAATCTCCCGGTTCTTATAGACTTTAAAATTAATGTTGCATTCTTGAATGCAGGTTGCATGAGAAAAATGGCGCACAGTTTCTGCAAACTGACATGTGCATTTCTCTTACTGCTAACAGTTAAAATTAGTGGTTTGAAGAGTCTGTTAATTAAGAGTGCTGCTCCACTAACCCAACCCCGTCATCTTGGCTAATTTAAGCAAAGTTAAATAATGTGGAGCGCTCCATGAAATGCCTCCAAAGACACCCTGTTATGACCGACTGTTTCTGGCTGCTGACTCAGTGGTGATAAAGATGTACATGAAACTGCACTGAACAGCCATTTAGGACTTGTGTGATCCACCATTCCCTACGACTCCTAGTCTTACAATCAAAGACCCTCAGAAACAGCGAGATTCAACAGCTGACCTGCTCTCCGACTCGATGTCGCGTGTTGTCACGCCGCACTAATGAAGATGTTTCTTGCTATTCGAACCCAATCTATGGCTGAAAACGTGTCTGACAGCAGACTTGTGTCTTACGGAAGCTTTTTATCCTAATTTTTTTTTTTTAAATAACAATGCGCTCCAAGCACATCCAAAATACATGAAACAGTTTTCTCCACTATCACTAAAACACTCTTAAACACATCTATAACAGCTACCCACTTCATAATAAAAACATTGTGATGGACGGCCGGCGTTTCAGTCTGGCCGGGACATCCCTCTACAGAAGAAACCAACCTTTTCAGGGCACTACATCCCCCGGGACGCTAGAGGGCAGCTCCCCTGGATGGAAATGGTTCCTCGGATTCCTGCAGGGCAGTATGGGACATGGAGTCCGTCTCTTCAGCCCTGTTGGCTTCCGTGGGTGCCACCAGGGGGAGCTCACCAAGAACCCCGGGAATATGCTAACCCGGAAGTACTTCAGAGTCATGAGGATGGAAACCCGCAGTACTTCCGGGACACCTGAAGAAGGTGTCTGGCCTGGAGACGGAATACTTCCGGGTCATGGACTATTAAAGGATTGTGAGAAACCCCAGCAGATTAAGCCGGAGTTGGGTGGGAATGTGATGGAGATGCTGGGTGTGGAGGATTGATTTTGATTATTGTATTGTTTATTGATTATTGGAAGAATTGTTGGAGTGTGTGGTGCTTTGTGCACTATTATTGAAGAAAATATTAAAGAAATCTTTGTGTGCTTTTAAACGTGTGTTTTGGACATCTGTCTGGTGTGTGCAATGGGGCAACAGCACCTCTAGCGTCCACAACATCTAAAACCCCAGTTCTGTACTTTATAATATAAAGCATCTGAAGCACCAGCTGCCAACTGTTATGTTTTAGCCAACGTTTCTCCCCTGGCTGGGGTTCAAAGTTGTGTTTCCTGCTTCTGTGACATTTCTTGATATGAATGTTTCTTTTGTATATTATGTCCGATATTCTTTGTGTTTATTTGATTATGTCCCACGTGTTCTGTGAGTGCTTTATGACTGCAGGTAAAGTCACTTCAGTACACATGTAGTTTGTCAGCGTGCAGTTTACTTGTGACTTTATGGTGTAGGAAGATAAGTAAATAAATCAAGGTAAATAACATTTGATCTGGCTTTTATATAAGTAAAATATAAATGTTTCTTATGTAAAGACTATCACAAAACATCATCACAAACAGGACTTTGCACAATACGTTGGCGAGCTCTGTAAGCCGTGCTGTTGCGTTGAAGGACAGGTATGGGGCAGACTGACTGGCAGGATGACGCTGGACCTCGTCCTGTATCCATACGGTGCCATCTTTCACCTTTACGCCAGGTGCAGCTGCGTTGTTCTTATGTGTGAGTGGACGTTTCTTGCGAGGAGGGCTTCTGTTCTCTTTCTCCGATCTGAGTTCACCTCTGTTATAGCTCGTCTTTATTTGAAAACAGCAATGTCAGATCGTGGCGAGCTTGAACGCGACTGAGAGAATAAAACTGAATAAAATAAACGCTAACCTTTACAAGTACCATACATTTCCACTGGCGGTTGCAGACTCAAATCAAATGTATGTTTTTATTGTATAATAGTAATAATAAGAGCAGCTCACTACTCAAAACGTTTATTTTGGAACGCGGGAAGGCACAAACCCGCAACCTTTTGAATAAGAGTCAGCAGTTCTTACCTCTGTACTACCGAAGAAGTCTCGACAACAAGCCACACTAACCCGATTTCTTTTTCTTCGGTTATAGTCTTGAATAAAAGCACACTTGTTCTATTATATTTGTACCTTTTGTGAAAGAGCATATTTGATATTTGGACTTCAGTCTTCACAGATAATAGACTTCATGTCAAAATTTTGTCATTAGTACTAAAACAGAAAAAAAGTTTGTCTTTTAGGTATGTGTTCAACATTTCTTGCATTTCTGTCATCCTACACTTAGATCTTTGTAGACAAAGAACACATGTGAAATGCATGTGTTCCAAATAACGGGATATTTTTTAGCCTATACAGCTCTAGGTAAGTCACTCACAGATTAACAAGGCTTGAGCTGGGAGAGGTTTTTGCACTTTCTGCAGCAGTGGGGTGATGGGATAGCAGGTTGCTTGCTGGTTGGGCTTATCAACACACTTACAACACAAAAGACGCTGATGGAGAGGTGCGAGCAGATTTAAGGTGGGCCAGGATTAAGATTTTTTTCGTAGGCTTTGGTAATTCTAGTGTTAAATGACAGCCAAACAGAAATGTGATGTGAAATGAGCCAACAGATGACCAGCTAAACTGGGATTTCAAACTCCAACCAATTTCACTCCAACCAATCTCTTAATGAGAAGCCGATTCTTGCTGTTAATTAAACTCATTGTTTAATTCCATGGCCTGTTGCTGCTCTCATTCTGCCAGAGCAGACATTTCCAAAGCTGTTGATTTTTGAAAATGTTTTGGTGACCATCACCTCTCTTTAATTTTAGATATTATGTAATGGGCACAAGTTAGCTGGTCACGTGGCGGCTCGTTTTGTGTCTCATTGTTTGGCCAGTAATTAAGGAAAAAGAAACACCTAAGGGGCCTGAGTCAAGTTAATTAAAACTAAAGAAAAACAAGTTAATTAGCAGCAAAAACTGGTCACTAATGAAGAAGATGATTAGAATGAAAACCTGCAGCCACTGCGGCCCTCCAGGACCGGAGTTCGACACCCGAGGTGTAGATGGTGGGTGCTGCTTGGCCCCTTGTCGACTGCACTTGTTAAATTGGCCTTCTGGTGAAGACCAACCATTTACCCTTGTGATTTCAAAATGAAAGCCCATCTCAAGTTTGCATCAAAGGGAGCGCTGATCTTCAGGATGCAGAAGGGGTGTGGCCAACTCTGAGCGATGTGGGCGGAGATAGAGATGTTACCCCGTCTTTAAGTCTGTACGGGTTAGAATCAGAAGATACGGTTAGCGACAGCAGCCCCTCTTGTCCCGGAGTGGTATTGCTTACCTCACCAGAGCCAGGATGGTGGTCCCCAGGCACCCATGTGTGACAACAGATCATTGCTTATTTCTTTTTAAGCAGATTTTTCTAAGAATCAGCCCCCACTTCATTCTGCCCAATGTCACTGTCGCCATTGTTGAGAGTTTCCAGGAGGATGAAAATAAATCATCAGAAATGAACGGAGTAAGGGCGCTGATACTTCAGTCCGTTAGATTGTGAACGATATGGCAGCAGCCTTAGTTTGTGTGCGCGTCTGTAAAACACTGCTAAGTAAAATGAGATATTTGGAATAAGAGTGCCAGCTGAATTGGCAGTTTTTATTACAAATAACTTCTTGAAAGGGCACATCTGCACAAATTATTTAACCTTGTGGTTCCTTTTGTATACGCTGTATATCTGCACCTAGCATGTTCATTCTGTAAAATCGGCACTCATCAATGTATTTACACGATTATGTTATTTTCATATAGGAATTCATGTGCAGATATAAAAGTTATGGGCCAGCAGGGTGGCACAGTGGTAGTGCTGCTGTCTCGTAGTAATCAGACCAGGGTTCGTGTGCCAAGGTCCTCCCGGCACGGAGTTTGCATGTTCTCCCCATGTCTGGGTGGGTTTCCTCCCACAGCCCAAAGACTTGCAGGTTTGGTGAATTGACGCCACTAAACTGGCCCATGCCTGTGTGTGTGTGTGTTGGGTGTGTTCGCCCAGTGATGGACTGGCGCCCTGTCCAGGGTTTGTTCCCACCTTCATTAATGCACAACATGGGGATGTTGACTGATTGGAAAATTCACATCAAGATTTTGAAAACTGATGTTGTCATTTTTCTAAACATTCCCGCTACTGCAACCCTCACCAGAAAAAATTAAAAGGAAAAAGACAATAGAAATCTGATATCAAATTGTAAAACTTTGATATTATGTTTTAAAGATATCATGCACTAACCCTATTTCCAAAAAAGTCAGGACACTGTTTAACATGTGAGTAAGGCAGAATACGAATGATTTGCAAATCATGTAAACCCTTGTAATTAGAAGACATCAAAGTTTTGGGGCACCTTGCAGCCAACCAGTATACTGTAATTGAAAATGACTGAATTGAAAAGGAATGGGCATTAAAACGCAAAACGTGTCTATTCCTTGGACTTCTGTCGGTTAGGTTGACTGCCCAAGATGGCGGCTCATTCTGGGAGGAAGACTTGAGTCCAGACCCTGGAAGTGACATCAGAGATGAAAAGCCGTTGATCTTCCTTTCTGCAGAGGGGGGAAAAGAGAGACTGCTGTTACATAGCGCCATATATATATATATATATATATATATATATATATTTTTTTTTTTTTTAAACAGAGGCCCATTTTGAATCTGATGCCAGAAGCCTTGTTTCAAAAATGTTGGGACAGGACGGGGGTTTGTGTACCACTGTGTGGCATCAGTTCTTCTTCTGCCAACACCCTGTAAACGTTTAGGAATGGAGGAGACCAAGTGCCGTACTTCTGAAAGTGAACTGCTGTCCCATGCCAGCCTGATTCAGGCTTTCAGCTGCTTCTTTGTCATGTTTTTCATTTCATAATGTGCCAGGTTTGGAATGCAGGCAGGCCGGTTTAGCTCCCCAGACTCTTTCACTATGGAGCCATGGTGTTTTAATATGTGCAGAATGTGGTTTGGCCTCGTCTTGCCCTGAAGAAGTCATCACCATACACTGTCCTAGAACGCATAGATAAGGTTCAGCGTGAATGGTGCCTTCTAAGATGTGGTACCCGTGCCATGTTCACTAATGCACCTCCATACTATTACAGATGCTGGCTTTTGAACTTTGCGCTGATAACAAGTGTGGATGTCCCTTCTCTTCTTTAGCCCAGAGGACGTGGTGTCTGTGATTTCCAAAGCTAATTTAACATTTTCATTTGTCAGCCCACAGTGCGATTTTCCACTTCATCTCAGTTGACCTTAAATGAACTGGGGCCCAGTGAAGGCGCGGTGACTCAGGGTCAGGTTACAGTTTGCGTGGCAGGGTCTCAGTTTGCATTTGAGGAGGCAGCGATGATCTGCGATGGTCACAGACGATGAAACGTTCCTGAGCTCATGCACTGATTTTCACCCCAGAATCGTTTCTGATTTTCATGCAGTGCCACCTGAGGGGCAAAAGATCCCAGCCATCCAATGCTGGTTTTCAGCCTGGTCCCTTGTGTGCAGAGACTTCTTTAGATTCTAGGAATTTTTTGAATGATATTATTTACTGTAGATGATGACATCCCCAAATAACTTGCAGTTTTACACAGTGGACTGTTATTCTTCATTTGCTTGGGCGCAGTGTGTTGATAGATAGATAGATAGATAGATAGATAGATAGATAGATAGATAGATAGATAGATAGATAGATAGATAGATAGATAGATAGATAGATAGATAGATAGATAGATAGATAGATAGATAGATAGATAGATAGATAGATAGATAGATAGATAGATAGATAGATAGATAGATAGATACTTTATTAATCCCAAGGGAAAATTCACATACTCCAGCAGCAGCATACTGATACAAAAAGCAATATTAAATAAAAGAGTAATAAAGAGTAATAAATGAGTGAGGACCTGATGAGGGTCTCCTAGAAAGTCATAGATGCACAAACTGGTGCACTCGTTTATCCTCAAATCTGCTCAGAATAACGGTGTTAAAAGCCGAGCTATAATCGATAAATCACATTCACAGCTATATTCCACAGTGTTCAGGATGAGCTACTGCAGGGTGGAAGAACTGTATCAATGGCATCCCCTGTAGATCTACTGGCTCTGCAGACATACTGGTCGCATTCAGTGGTCGCTGTTGCAGGTTGTTTTGTTTTCAGGTTTACCATTTGAGAGGATTACTTGACAGGATCTGTGAGTCGACCTGCTGAATAACTGACGTCTTTAGGTATCAGACATGCCAGAATATTTACTTTGCCAAGCCAGATATTTGGGGATTTTCCACAGTCTGGTGTTGTGTAATACGCATTTTGTGATTTTGGTGGCATTGGGGGTCTTATGCAGTTTGTTTGTTATTGGGAGAGCTTTCAGTTTCATTTCTTGCAAACTATTTCATTACTTAAAACCTGCTTTTCTTCCTCCAAATTGTTAATGCAACCATTTCAGCTTCTGCAGTTTATACAGTCTGGTTTGCTTGGCACATATCGTGTTACAGAAACTCAGGGTGGTTTATCTGTTTGTAATCAGTTTCTGTTTATGTTTTGATTTTCAGACTTTGTAAACTGCCATGAAAAAATGTAATTCAAGAGTACAGATCACTTTGACTGATTTGTTAAACAAAAGGTGTAATGTAAGCTTAATACTGAATATAAAACAGTCCACTTCAGCAGTCAGCACAGACTCTTGGCATCTTTCTTGAGGATTTGCTTCACACAAAATGGTGATATTTGACACCTTTTCCTTTTGTTTTGTTGCGTGTACTTCTGCCCATCTAGCACTGCATTGTTCAGCTGGAAGCGAGAAGATCTCAAAGTAATTCTGGAACACAAGTGCTGTTCGAAGGTTGTGCTGCTACCTGACATTAAAGAGTAATAAAAATGCAGGTATACAGACAGACAATAACTTTGTATAATGTTAATGTTTACCCCCCCCCCCTGGTGGAACTGAAGAGTCGCATAGTTTGGGTGATGAACGATCTCCTCAGTCTGTCAGTGGAGCAGGACGGTGACAGCAGCCTGTCGCTGAAGCTGCTCCTCTGTCTGGAGATGATCCTGTTCAGTGGATGCAGTGGATTCTCCATAATTGATAGGAGTCTGCTCAGTGCCCGTCACTCCGCCGCAGATGTAAAACTGTCCAGCTCTTTGCCTACAATAGAGCCTGCCTTCCTTACCAGTTTGTCCAGGCGTGAGGCGTCCTTCTTCTTTATGCTGCCTCCCCAGCACACCACTGCGTAGAAGAGTGCACTCGCCACAACCATCTGATAGAACATCTGCAGCATCGTATTGCAGATGTTGAAGGACGCCAGTCTTCTAAGGAAGTATAGTCGACTCTGTCCTCTCTTGCACAGGGCATCAGTATTGGCAGTCCAGTCCAGTTTATCATCCAGCTGCACTCCTAGGTATTTATAGGTCTGCACCCTCTGCACACAGTCACCTCTGACGATCACGGGGTCCATGAGGGGCCTGGTCCTCCTAAAATCCACCACCAGCTCCTTGGTTTTGCTGGTGTTCAGGTGTAGGTGGTTTGAGTCGCACCATTTAACAAAGTCCTTGATGAGGTTCCTATCTTTAAGATGTCCCCATCTTTACTTTTTCCGAGACTCTGTTTCTCTTGGTACCCAATCATGTGACTAACTTTATCAGCTGGAAGATGAGATGTCTCACCATGTTTGTTTGTTTGTTTGTTTGTTTGTTTGTTTGTTTGTTTGTTTAGCAATAACCAAATCATCCAGTCTTTTGTCGTGCCTGTCCCAACCTTTTTGAAAGGTCGGACTGGCGTCAAATTCAAAATGAGAAGATATTTTTCATAAAACAGTAACATTTCTCAGTTTCGGCATTTGTTCTGTTTCCACTGACATATGGGTTTAAGTGAATCCTAAATCATTGTGTACTGTTTTACATTTTACACATTTTTGCAAATGGTCCTGTATTACCCTTATAACGTAACTTAACTAAATGCAGGTTACAACGCCATATAAATGACTGAATTAATTGCGAGTAAAGTCACTGCGGTTAATCTGACAACACCAAATTAGTCACTCAAAGTGCAGCTTAATAAATAAATTGAGCTGACATGAACTATTTGACAAATTCAGGTTTATAACCGTTATACAAAATAAATAACTGAATGTTAACTGACTGCGGTGGGATGGCACCCTGCCCAGGATTGGTTCCTGCCTTGTGCCCTGTGTTGACTGGGATTGGCTCCAGCAGACCCCCGTGACCCTGTGTTCGGATTCAGCGGGTTGGAAAATGGATGGATGAATGTTAACTGAACAGACTTCAAATATGTTGATAGTATCATGCAGGTGTCGTGTGTCGTCCATTGATGGATGATCTTTCATGTGTTGTTTACCACCCTTTGGGGGGCCTTTTTATCTGCTGTGGAGTAACTGGAGGAGAGTAAGTGAGGACACTCTCTAGAGACCATCAGTAAAAGGGCATCAGCAGTCGCTCACACAAATCAAACTTCTGCTGTGCCTTCTTGATCAGTGATGCAGCATTAGTTGTCCATGAGATGCTCTCCTTGATAAAAGTTTCTGAAGATTGAAAGGTAGAGACTCTTTCTACTTTCTCCCCAGATTCTTACTTAGCCTCCTGAAATCAATCGTGTGCTCTTGAGTGACAAATTGTTAACCGAGGGCCATTCTGTGACACTCTGCACCTCTTCTCTGTAGGCTGAATCATCTCCATTTGAGATCAGTCTGATTAATGCCAAGTTTGTTGCCAACTTAATGATGATGCTATTTGAAGGAGTCAGAACAGCCCCAAGTGTAGAGAGATTACAGGAAGGGGGCTCAGCACACAGCCTTATAGACCTAGCAGAGTGATTGATGAGTGAGGACCTGATGAGGGTCTCCTAGAAAGTCATAGATGCACAAACTGGTGCACTCGTTTATCCTCAAATCTGCTCAGGATAACGGTGTTAAAAGCCGAGCTATAATCGATAAATCACATTCACAGCTATATTCCACAGTGTTCAGGATGAGCTACTGCAGGGTGGAAGAACTGTATCAATGGCATCCCCTGTAGATCTACTGGTTCTGCAGACATACTGGTCGCATTCAATGGTTGCTGTTGCAGGTTGTTTTGTTTTCAGGTTTACCATTTGAGAGGATTACTTGACAGGATCTGTGAGTCGACCTGCTGAATAACTGACGTCTTTAGGTATCAGACATGCCAGAATATTTACTTTGCCAAGCCAGATATTTGGGGATTTTCCACAGTCTGGTGTTGTGTAATACGCATTTTGTGATTTTGGTGGCATTGGGGGTCTTATGCAGTTTGTTTGTTATTGGGAGAGCTTTCAGTTTCATTTCTTGCAAACTATTCATTACTTAAAACCTGCTTTTCTTCCTCCAAATTGTTAATGCAACCATTTCAGCTTCTGCAGTTTATACAGTCTGGTTTGCTTGGCACATATCGTGTTACAGAAACTCAGGGTGGTTTATCTGTTTGTAATCAGTTTCTGTTTATGTTTTGATTTTCAGACTTTGTAAACTGCCATGAAAAAATGTAATTCAAGGGTACAGATCACTTTGACTGATTTGTTAAACAAAAGGTGTAATGTAAGCTTAATACTGAATATAAAACAATCCACTTCAGCAGTCAGCACAGACTCTTGGCATCTTTCTTGAGGATTTGCTTCACACAAAATGGTGATATTTGACACCTTTTCCTTTTGTTTTGTTGCGTGTACTTCTGCCCATCTAGCACTGCATTGTTCAGCTGGAAGCGAGAAGATCTCAAAGTAATTCTGGAACACAAGTGCTGTTCGAAGGTTGAGATCCTACCTGACATTAAACCACTTCACCATTGCAAAACAACACTTTTCAATGCTCTGGGCACATACAATAAAAAATGGAGTTGAGGGTAATTGTTTCTATATAAAAATTTTTTTACAAAAATGGCAGCTACACTTACTGTATATATTTCAGAGAATACTTACATAAACAGTAAACAGCATCATCGACTGAGTTTAAAACTGCCCACATTTACAGTACATTTAAGTGTATTGTAAGGAGCTCCCGCACACAAAATGATGGCATGTCATTCATTTTTATTTTTAAGTGTACATCAACTCACCTGGAACTGCCTCTGCACATCAGCAGTGACCAGCGCCTTGACCAATTCTTGTGTTGTCTTTCCAAGTGAGGTAGCAGCTACCATCTCATTTTGTTCACAGTAAGGTTCAGAGGTTAAGGCGAGGCTGTGCCACAAGAGGCTGGTGGGCATAGTGACACGAGGTCAAACAGGACTGGGTTCTTTTCAGGCCCACCACATTAGTCACAATTGTCATTACTCGGGTGTTTCAAAGGCACAGAAGTCACAAAAATACTTTCAAAAGTTGCCATCTGGGGGGAATGCCACCAAAACCCAGACTAGAAACAAAAAAGGGCCTGTAATAATCTTTATATAAGAAAAGATTTGCTTTTAATGAAGATGCTCTGTAGCACCAGAAGCTCCTTAGAGCACAAAAGAATTGCCAGAGAAGGTGAGGCATTACACAGCAACCAAAGTCCAAGTACAGACTCCAAAAGCAAAGTCAAAAACAGAGCACAGGTTCAAAAAATACAGGAAATGTTGAAAAGCAATAAGGCACAGCCAAGCACAAATGACACTCCACTCCTTAACGCGTTCGAATTGAACTGCCAGGAACAATGGGAGACCCTCCAGTATACAGGATGGAGGGCAATTCCTGGCGGTGATTAGGGAACCACCCACAAAACACATGTGACATAATCAAATAAACACAAAGAATAACTTACATAATAAACAAAAGAAAGATTAATACAAACAAACAAGATACAGTTAGACAAAACAGACAAGAAACACAACTTTGATCCACAGCCAGAGGAGAAATGCTGGCTGAAACATGACAGCAATGAGACAATAAGGAGCCTGGATTAGATGGGAGAATGGGATCAAGAAGAATTTGACTTGGGTGGAGATACCAAACTCTGAGCCACAGCACATACAATCCCCTGTCCAGGCTGTATAAGGTATATTGCCCACTCCATTGAACCTGCCCATAAGGGGTAAAGCAGAGTCTCCAATATGCCTGCTGACCTCCAAGTGAAGCACCTTGGAACACATCGGGAGCAGCTGCTCCAAAACACTTGCTGGTGGAGGTCACAGATGGCATCACAAGTAATTCTTCAAGGCTATCGCCCAAAACTGTCACTGTAGGAATCGCTGCAGTCAAGCGTTCCCTCCTCTCTAAGCAGGTGATTGCTTTTGATTGTGTCCTGTTCTGGGAGTCCCAAAAGCACACAAATCCCATAAATAACTCTTAAATTGCCCACTCTGGTTTGTTACCATCAAAACCCCAACTAGAAACAAAAAGGTCCTTGAAGATTTGAAGACTGAAGATTTATTTTTAAGGAAAATACTCTGGAGCACAAGAAGCTCAATGGAGCACAAAAAGGAGTTGCTTGAGAAGACAAGGCAATCCAAAGTTAATAGAGTCCCGATTCAGAATCCCAAAAAAGAACAGAGCTGAATGTCAACATATCCCAATAAGTCACAATAAGGCACAGCATTCATCAAAAACTCCCTATAGCATTAGAAATGAACCACTAGGAACTTTGGGAGACCCTCTGGATTTATAAGTCTGAGGATAGTTTCTGGCAGTGATTGACAGGTGGTCCTGCCTCTTGGGGGGCCACTCACAAAACACTAAGGCTTTGATACACTGACAACATGAAAATAAAGAGTACAAATCAAACGCAAGCAATATATTAACTTAAACAATAGGACAGCGGTTCTCAAACTGTGGGGCGCACTTGAATTAATGAATAAGACATCAAAATTAATTTTTTACATTTTTATTTCAAATTTAAATTTGCAAGTATATAATCTCTTATGTAACACAGTCACAACAACACAGCTATGAACTAACTGACGAGCGGCGCTGCTGCTGTTGCTTTTATAGTCGCGTATTTTCAATCCAGAAAGTTTGAGACGTATCGGTGTCTGTCGCCAACAGTTGGTTAACAGTAGATCAGGTAATAAAGTGGCGCGACTGCATCACATTGGCAGCGTAGCCAATATTGCCAAATTGAGTTACATAATTTACTGTGTATTGGGTTATTTTCATGATACAACTAACAGCGGTATAATATTTGTCGGACAAAAATACATTTGTCTCGCGCAGATTGACTTCATCAGTGTCCTCGTTTACGAGATTTTTAAAAATTAAAACATATTTAATCGTTTCTTTACATAAAAAAATAATTAAATAAGAATAAATAATTTATTCTTTGTTTTTGGGATGAGGTTTACTACCAAAAACCACACAAGGTATTTTAACAGTTATTAAAGCACTTTAAAAAAATTAATTGGAAATATTTCATCGAAGTTAGCCAAACACATGGAAATCTTATGGAAGTAAAAATGATAGAATACCGCGACACCGCACGAGTGTCATACCTTTGTTACTTGTATCATGGGTTATTCTCATCTATCTTATATTATTCAGGGGGAGCAGAATTATTCCAGGTAAAAAAAGGGGGGGCGCGAAATACAAAAGTTTGAGATCCGCTGCACTAGGATCAAAAATGAGCCAAATGGACATAAAACAAAGACTGGAACTGCAGCCAGAGGAAGAACCCCCGGCTGAAACAGGGCAGGCAGGGCAGGCGAGCAGACAAAAGCCACGGGGCAAACACTTGCGTACACTTTGGCCTTCAGCAAGGGATTGGCAGTTACTGGTGGACCTCAGACAACAATTGAAGTACCACAGCCATACCGCTGTCTCTGCCTTCTGACCCAACATGTTCATCTTGACTGAGGCCACCAAACAAGTGGTGATGGAGCAGACTGTCTGGTGGGGAGAATGTCTGGAAGAGGCCATTGAGAGGAAGCTGATCCAACACACGCAATGTCCACAAGTGGGACAAGGAGCCAGGTGGGCTGCAGGGGCTTTGCAGCTCGCTTCCTAATCAAGGTTCCTCAGTTTTCTAGGTATAATAGGAGGTGGGAGGAGGAAAGAAATCCATAAGACCGCTAAAGCAGAGAAGAGAGCCTGTCAAAAAGTTGGAGAGAGTTGGGATCTAACTAGCTAGCATGCCAACTGGACACAGGTTGGGGTTCTATCAGCCTCGGCTGGGTCACCTGGAGAGAGTGCTGATGTTGAACGACCCAAAACACCCGGACATTCCAGCCAGGAACTTCCCTGATGACATGTTCAGCAACATCAGTAGATGCACTTAAACACTGCTTGCCCTGGAAAGTGGTGACATTTCTCCCATTGCCTGTGAGAGACTCAGGGGGTCACATTACCACAATCGCATGCTGTTTCCTTGGTAATCAAGAGGGGTTTTTCTCTAAACAGAGAAATAGTCCATGTTGTCGCGTGACAAGGCTCTGGTTCATAGGCCATTGTGTTCCTTTTGTCAGGTGATTATATATCTGACCATGGAAATTGGGCAGTTTAAACAAAAGCCCTGCCAGGTTTAAGATAAACATCTGAGAAGTACATGCTCATGTACAAGTTAAATGGCGGCAGCTACAGCTCATTCACTAGGGATTCTAGGGAAAATACACGCAGAGCGGCGCTAATAAAAATAACTTAATTCCTGTTCCCTATATCAATAACGCCCATAGTATTCATCTCTGCTCCTCCGAAACATTGAATATGGCACTATTAAATATTAGAGCTTTAACTAACAAGACGTTTTTTATCAACGACATTATTAGTGAAAAAAAAATAGATTTTATTGCACTAAGTGAAACGTGGCTTAGCTCAGATGGCGCAGCTGTTTTAATCGAATCTGCGCCTCCGGATTACAGTTTTACTCGTGCTGATCGCCAAGGAAAGAGAGGTGGAGGGCTAGCGAACATTTACTCAAGCAGGTTAAAATGTAAAAATATCAGTTTTGGTAAATTCAAGTCTTTTGAGTATCTCGCCATTGTTATTCAGGGAGATTCTCACGTTCTAGTATTATCCGTGTATAGACCTCCTAAATTCAACGCGTCTTTCTTTGAGGAATTCTCTGACTTAATGTCAATCTTAATTACGAACTATGACGCACTCTTAATAGTCGGCGACTTTAATTTTCATGTAGATAATCAATGTGACCAAAAAGTAAAAGAATTTATGAACCTCCTGGACTCTTTTGATTTGAGACAGCTCGTTAATCAGCCTACACATAAAGCAGGTCATACGTTAGACTTAGTAATTACTAAAGGACTAAAAGTTGATATAAAGCAGGTCATTGATACGGGTCTTTCAGACCATTTTCTTCTACTTTTTAATATAGAAATAATGATAGAAAACACTCATGAGAAGCATATTGTTAAAAAACGCTTCTTTGACTCATCAGCAACTTTAAAACTTACAAACATTCTAACCAATCAGTCCGTTTATAGTGCCAACTATAATAGCGAGGAGAATGTAAATAGTAAGGTGGAAAGATTTAATACTAAAGTGAGGGCTGCTGTTGACTTAGTTGCACCTGAAAAGACAGTTAAAAAATCTTCTAGCATTGTTATACCAGGGAAGACCCAAAGAGTGTCTGATTTAAAGAGAACATGCCGTAGAGCTGAGCGTAAATGGAGGAAGACTAAACTAACTATTGACTATGAAATATTAAAAGTTAAAATAACAGAATACAATAACACAGTCCGTCTTGAGAGGCGCTGCTATTTCTCTAAGATTATAAATAACAATGCTAGTAATCCCAGAGTGTTATTTTCGACAATTGATCATCTGTTAAACCCAGGTAACTCAAAGGAATGCCTCCTAAGTACTTCCAGTAAAACCTGTGAGGCTATCGCTGTATTTTTCAATCAAAAAATTAATGATATTAGAAATAACATAGTATATCTCCCCAACACTAAGGATCCCCCGAAACCCCAGTACTCCATAATAAATAAATTAGAGTCTTTCACTAGGATAGATTTACCTGATTTACATAAAATAATTTCTCAAATGAAACCATCCACCTGTGCCCTTGACCCAATACCAACAAATTTTTTCAAAGAAGTATCGGGTGTGCTTATTGATAATGTTCTTGACATAGTAAATTCGTCATTAGATACGGGGGTCTTCCCAGACTGTCTTAAGACTGCGGTAGTTAAACCCCTACTTAAGAAAAATAATCTCGACCCCTCTTCTCTTGAAAATTATAGACCCATCTCTAACCTGCCTTTCTTAAGTAAAATTCTAGAGAAGGCAGTCATTATGCAGTTAAATGAGCACCTCAATAAACATGCTATTCTTGATAAATTTCAGTCAGGTTTTAGAACAAATCACAGCACAGAAACTGCACTCGTTAAAGTAGTCAATGACTTGCGGGTAAATGCAGACAGAGGCCATTTATCTGTTCTCATCCTCTTAGATTTGAGTGCCGCATTTGACACTATTGATCATAATATTCTTAAGAATCGCCTTAGTCAATGGGTGGGCCTCTCTGGCAGTGTCTTAAACTGGTTTGAATCCTACCTGGCAGGGAGAAAATTCTTTGTTAGTTGTGGTAATTATAACTCAAAGACACATGATATTCTATATGGTGTTCCACAAGGCTCTATCCTGGGTCCGCTGCTCTTCTCAATCTACATGCTTCCATTAGGTCAGATTATCTCGGGACATAACGTGAGCTACCACAGCTATGCTGATGACACACAGCTGTATTTATCAATAGCACCTGATGACCCCAAATCTCTTGATTCGCTAACACAATGTCTAACCTGTATCTCAGAATGGATGAATAGTAACTTTCTCAAATTAAATAAAGAAAAAACCGAAATCTTAGTGATTGGCAATAATGGATACAATGAGGCTATTAGAAATAAACTGGATGCATTAGGATTAAAAGTCAAATCGGAGGTAAAAAGCTTAGGGGTAACCGTTGATTGTAATCTGAATTTTAAATCGCATATTAATAAAATCACTAGGACAGCATTTTTTCACCTAAGGAACATAGCAAAAGTTAGACCTCTTATATCATCGAAAGATGCAGAGAAATTAGTTCATGCGTTTGTCTTTAGTTGGCTAGATTACTGTAATGCACTCCTCTCAGGACTACCCAAAAAAGACATCAATCGTTTGCAGTTAGTGCAGAATGCAGCTGCTAGAATCCTTACCAGGAAAAGAAAATCCGAACACATTTCTCCAGTTTTGATGTCACTACACTGGTTACCTGTGTCATTCAGAATTGACTTTAAAATTCTGCTTATGGTTTATAAAGCTTTAAATAATCTCGCCCCGTCTTATATATCGGAATGTCTGACACCTTATATTCCAAATCGCAACCTCAGATCCTCAACTGAGTGTCTCCTTAGAATTCCAAGAGCAAAACTTAAAAGAAGTGGTGAGGCGGCCTTCTGCTGTTATGCACCTAAAATCTGGAATAGCCTGCCAGTAGGAATTCGCCAGGCTAATACAGTGGAGCACTTTAAAAAACTACTGAAAACACATTACTTTAACATGGCCTTCTCATAACTTCACTGTAATTTAATCCTGACACTCTGTATATCCAATTCATTATAATAACTATTCATTCAAAATTTGTACTAACCCCTACTCTCTCTTCTGTTTTCTTTTCCGGTGTCCTATTGGTGGTGGCTTGTGCCACCACCATCTACCCAAAGCACCATGATGTTCCAACAATGATGGATGGATTAAAAGCCAGAAGTCTGTATATCCATCAGCATCAAGTGACTCCGTGAGAACCCTAACTACAAAGAGGACTATTTCATTTATGTTAGGTAGAATGCCCAAAGGGGACTGGGCGGTCTCGTGGCCTGGAACCCCTACAGATTTTATTTTTTTTCTCCAGCCTTCTGGAGTTTTTTTTTTGTTTTTTCTGTCCCCCTTGGCCATCGGACCTTACTCCTTTCTATGTTAACTAATGTTGTCTTATTTTAATTTCTTATTTGTCTTTTATTCTTCTTTTCTTCGTTATGTAAAGCACTTTGAGCTACTTTTTGTATGAAAATGTGCTATATAAATAAATGTTGTTGTTGTTGTTGTAGGGATTCGAAGGAGAGACAAGACAGGTTTAAAGTTACATCTGGTCACATAGTGGAAGAAAAGGAGCTTTAATTCAGTGCCACCTGAAAAAGTAAAAATGGTAAATGCTTACCAGGGACCTGCGTGTACCCTCAATAAAGTGGAACTTTCATAACAAGGTCCATCCTGTTTATCTCATTATTTGAAATATACAGATGAGGCATTTGTTTCTTTTCTAACTTGGCTCATGGCATTGTTTAATTTCCACGCTACACCCAACCCGGGGTGAAAGCTCCCTGGTTTGACGTTCTTTAAGAATTACAGCCCTTTTGAAACTGACGTATTTCTCCCCAAGTGCATTTTAGGACAAAGACATACTACCTGCTCTTTTAACGTCATTTTAATGTCATCGTACACAACAGAAACCCATAGAAAAGTCCAAAGTCTTATCTTGTCCAGGTCAATGGAGCAGGAGGAAGCAGGAGACATCTTCAGATCTCCCATAGATTAACTTCAAGGTCCACAGGGCAAACGTTTAGAAGGGTCCTTTAGATCCAGAAATGAAGGAGAACACATTTTCTGATGAAACATATCAACTTCAATTGACCATTTCTGTTATTTATTACCTTAATGACCAGTTCATACATAGGTTGATTAAAGTTTTGTATTTGTTTTTTAGTTGTCCGAGAATTGAAAGTCCTTCTGCTTCCTGATTCAGTTGACATTCACTTAGTAACTAATTACTTATTCATTTATTCATCTACAAGCACTGAATGTTTCCTGGTGACCTTTGCAGACAGGAAACAATCAAGAGTCTTATCTTACCTCATCTCACCTCCTCTCATTTTCCAAAACTGCTTTTCCTGGTGAGGGCCGCAGTGGCAGCAGGCCAGGTAATTCAGGATGGATTTCCCCATCTCCAGCTGCAGATTCCAGCTCTTCCCCGGGAATTCCCAAGCAATCTTGAGAGATATATGATCCCTCCAGAGTGTCTGGGACCTGCTTCAGGGTCAGCCCTACAGGGTGCAGCTCGAGAGGCAACCTTATGAAATGCCCAAACTGGCTCAATGGGCTATTCTCAATCTGGAGAAGCAGCGACTCTACTCGGAGGGCCTCACAATTTACTGAGCTTCTCACCCCACCACAGAGTGTCAGCCCAGACATCCTGTTAAGAAACCTCATTTCAGCCGCTTCTCATTCTTTCAGTCATTATCCAAAGCTCGTGACTGTAAGTCAGGACAAGGACGTAGTTCAACAGATAAATTGAGAATCTGATCTTTAGACTCAGCTGCTCCTGCTTGACCACCGCAGATGGGTACAGCACTTGCAGCCATCTACCACTGTTTCAATCTGCTTGTTGATCTCACATTCCCCTTATCCATCACTTGTGAACAGGAACCCAAGATACTTGAACTTCCACTACTGGCACTTGTGCCACACCAACCCTGGTGAGAGCAGTCCCCTCTTGTCCTGGAGAGAACCATGAGTTTGTTGGTGCTGATCTTTATCCCAGCTGCTTCACTCCTGGTAATGAATCACTTAGGGCGTGCTGAAGGTCATGGTCAAATGAGACAAAGAGGACAACATTATCTGTGTAAAGCAACGATGCTACTCCTAGCTGCCCCAACTGGACTCCCTCACATCTTTAGCTGAGCCTTGACATCCTGTCCATGAAAATGACAAACTGGAATGGTGACGAGACACGGCCTTGACAGAGTGAATGAATCTGACTTAATACTAAGCATTCAGACAAAGATCTCACTGCACTCATATAGGCCATGGATGGCACGCTACAGTGACCCTGTTACCCCAAACTCCGGCTGCAGCCCCCACAACACATGCTGAGATGGTCATCTAACTGCCATGCACCCTCCAGAAACTGACTGGAGGAGAGTTTTAGCTTTAATTGAAAAAGGACGTTTCTCTTGGCCACCACTACAATCTACATGGAGTAAGTAGCAAATAAGCAGTGCTAGAAAGAGTCCAGAGAAGAGCGACAGGGGCTGAGTTATGAGGAAAGATTAAAAGAGCTGAGCCTTAAGGAGATGAAGAAGAGACCTGACTGAAATGTTTAAATCTATGAAGGGAATTAGTCCAGTGGATCGAGATGGTAACTTTAAAATGCGTTCATCAAGAACACGAGGACATAGTCCGAAACTTGTGAAGGGGAAATGTCACACAAACATTAGGAAGTTTTTCTTTACACAGAGAACCACAGACATTTGAATGAATGAATGACCAAGTAGTGTGGTGGACAGGAGGACTTTAGGGACCTTCAAAACTCGACTTGATATTATTTTGGAGGAATTGAGAACTGAGTAGAACTGGCGAGCTTTGTTGGCCTGGATGGCCTGTTCTCGTCCAGATTGCTCTGCCGTTCTAATAACAAAGTCATGTTTGGCCACAGTATCCTTTGAAGGTTCTGGTTTATTGTTTGTCTGTTTACTTGTGTATCTGTTAAGAGTGTTTTAGCGTCTTTTGTGATGTTCGTGATAATGTTTGAGCAGACATTTCATCTTTGATAACTGATGCTTTTCTTTGTATGCTAGGGTCTGTATGGGCATATAGGGGGTCTGCTGGAGATTCTGGGACTGGTAAACTGCACTTCGACTGGTCAGGATGGCTGTGACGTTGTCCACTCTGCTTTGCTGGCCATTGGGATATTCTTGCTGTTTTTACCTGTCCTCCTTGATACTTATGATCTTTGTTTTTATTTCATTTTAGGAGAAATGGCATGCATTTGGATGAAGCTCTGTCCTCTTCTGTTATCACTCGTTCATGTCTCAGGTGAGGGCTGAATGACATCTCTTAGTCTGTCATAAGTTGAAACAGTAAAACAATGCAGTGTCCCAAAGGAAGCTCCATTTTGATTAACACTGTTTTCCGGCCGGTTGATGTTCATTCTTCTGTTGGAGCCACCAATCTGTCTAGGCCAGATTTATTCACAGGGGCATTTCTAACCATTTTTACTTGATGTATAAGAGTTCATTGCTTCTACATGAAAAGGCAGACAGATGTGATAAAAGTGTAAACTTTAATTCTCACTGAGTGTCTCTCCTTGGGTCTGCTTATGAGCTTTCATCAGTTAAGTTGTTCAAAAAATGTCTTCAAGGCCCCCCTCGTCTCTCCCATATTTTATTCATTTTGACTGTCACTGTGCTCTTGTTCACTTCGTTTCTACCTTTCTTTCTTGTGATTTTCCCCTACTGCCATCTCAAGTTCCTCATTCACTCCACTCCTCTGTATCTTCACTTCTGGACGCTCACCTTACCCTTCAAGTGTAACATATTATTGAAAGCCATTTCTCTTGAATGCTGTTCAAATGGCTAAGTTTTTCTTCTTTCAAAGATCTGTAGACACATGGAATACATGACCAAGTATCATGGAAGACACCAGGACTTTAGGGAGCTTCAAACTTCAACAAATATGTTCTGATGTTCAAAAAACTATTACAAGTGTAATAAAAAGGAAAGTGTGGCTCCATCACAAAACTTGACAGAAGCATGAAGTACAGAAGCAAAGACTAGTCAGCATAAAGCAACCCACACGGACATGGACCAAGTGTGCAAACTGTCACAGTTTGTCACCACAACTCCACACTCATTGTCCGTGAGAGACTCGGCCCTCCACTTGGCCACACGACCATCCTGAAACTCCCAGCTAGAAGGAGCAAAACACTGATGGCCATTCTGTGAGAAAACTAAGTGCACATCTAATGCACCGTCACAAAATCGCAATCAAGGACGGCTGTGCTTTACTCTGGTCTCTGCAATTTTGGTTGATGTCAGCTCATCTCGTGACTTGAGCCAGTCCACCATGTTGCATATTTTTATATGGTTCATAGATAGATAGATAGATAGATAGATAGATAGATAGATAGATAGATAGATAGATAGATAGATAGATAGATAGATAGATAGATAGATAGATAGATAGATAGATAGATAGATAGATAGATAGAATGTGAAAGGCACTATATAACCGATAGTGGTTCGAGATTCCATACGTGTATGGGGGGCTGGCCCACCAAATAGGCAGTGTGGTCTCTGCCACTATCTGGATATGGACAGAGATGGATGCCAGTACAATGGGGGACTTGATAAAGGACCCTTAACCAGCTGGTATACCAGTACAATGGAGGGACAGGGAGGCAACTTACTTGAGTTATTTACAACCCTGAATCGCTAGATGGCAGCGTCACTAGATTATGGTACCTCTGTGGATACCCACAGGGCATGTTGGGAATTGTAGTTTTGTGGGGCAGCCCTTTTGGGTTTTGTGGGTGATACCAAGGGACAGTGTCATGGCACTGGAATTACTTTAAACATCAATGAAAATGAAGTGAAAGAACTTGTCAGAGGAGCAGCACAGCCCAGTAGTGATGAAGATAAATCCGTTCCTGTGTTAGATTTTTCCTATTAGCTCACAAAGGCTGAATATCAAAGTGCCAACACAAACTGAGAGATAAACAATCCCAGAAAGCAGGCGTAACACGATAAGGGCCAAGCATACCAGACTGTGTAAAATGCAGAGGCTGAAATGGTTGGTTGGAGTCCTACAGGACCCTTTTGTCCTGTGGGACCCTGGAGGCAGCTGATAGGTACCGGCAGGCCAATGCGGCTTCGGTGGTTGCTGAGGCAAAAACTCGGGCGTGGGAGGAGTTTGGGGAGGCCATGGAGAACGACTTTCGGACGGCTTCGAGGAGATTCTGGTCCACCGTCCGGCGTCTCAGGAAGGGGAAGCAGTGCAGTGTCAACACTGTGTATGGTGGGGATGGTGCGCTGTTGACCTCGACTCGGGACGTTGTGGGTCGGTGGGGGGAGTACTTCGAAGACCTCCTCAATCTCACTAACATGCCTTCCAATGAGGAAGCAGAGCCTGGGGACTCGGAAGTGGGCTCCCCCATCTCTGGGACTGAGGTCACCGAGGTGGTCAAAAAACTCCTTGGTGGCAGGGCCCCGGGGGTGGATGAGATACGCCCGGAGTTCCTCAAGGCTCTGAATGTTGTAGGGCTGTCCTGGTTGACACGTCTCTGCAACATCGCATGGACATCAGGGGCAGTGCCTCTGGATTGGCAGACCGGGGTGGTGGTCCCCCTCTTTAAGAAGGGGGACCGGAGGGTGTGTTCCAACTACAGAGGGATCACACTCCTCAGCCTCCCTGGAAAAGTCTATTCGGGGGTCCTGGAGAGGAGGGTCCGTCGGATAGTCGAACCTCAGATTCAGGAGAAACAGTGTGGTTTTCGTCCTGGTCGCGGAACAGTGGACCAGCTCTACACCCTTGGCAGGGTCCTAGAGGGTGCATGGGAGTTCGCCCAACCAGTCTACATGTGTTTTGTGGACTTGGAAAAGGCATTCGACTGTGTCCCTCGGGGAATCCTGTGGGGGGTACTCCGGGAGTATGGGGTACTGGACCCCCTGATAAGGGCTGTTCGGTCCCTGTACAACCGGTGTCAGAGCTTGGTCCGCATTGCCGGCAGTAAGTCGAACCCGTTTCCAGTGAGAGTTGGACTCCGCCAGGGCTGCCCTTTGTCACCGATTCTGTTCATAACTTTTATGGACAGAATTTCTAGGCGCAGCCAGGGTGTTGAGGGGGTCCGGTTTGGTGGGCTCAGGATTGGGTCACTGCTTTTTGCAGATGATGTTGTCCTGTTTGCTTCATCAGGCTGTGATCTTCAGCTCTCTCTGGATCAGTTCGCAGCTGAGTGTGAAGCGGCTGGGATGAGAACCAGCACCTCCAAATCTGAGACCATTGTCCTCAGCCGGAAAAGGGTGGAGTGCCCTCTCAGGGTTGGTAGCGAGATCCTGCCTCAAGTGGAGGAGTTCAAGTATCTCGGGGTCTTGTTCACGAGTGAGGGAAGAATGGAGCATGAGATCGACAGGCGGATCGGTGCGGCATCCGCAGTAATGCGGGCGCTGCATCAGTCTGTCGTGGTGAAAAAGGAGCTGAGCCATAAGGCGAAGCTCTCAATTTACCAGTCGATCTATGTTCCTACCCTCACCTATGGTCATGAGCTATGGGTAGTGACCGAAAGAACGAGATCGCGAATACAAGCGGCTGAAATGAGTTTCCTCCGCAGGGTGTCTGGGCTCTCCCTTAAAGATAGGGTGAGAAGCTCAGAGTAGAGCCGCTGCTCCTCCGCATCGAGAGGAGTCAGATGAGGTGGCTCGGGCATCTGATCAGGATGCCTCCTGGACGCCTCCCTGGTGAGGTGTTCCGGGCAGGTCTAACTGGGAGGAGGCCCCGGGGAAGACCCAGGACACGCTGGAGGGACTATGTCTCTCGGCTGGCCTGGGAACACCTTGGGATTCTCCCGGAAGAGCTAGAAGAAGTGGCCGGGGAGAGGGAAGTCTGGGCATCTCTGCTCAAGCTGCTGCCCCCGCGACCCGACCTCGGATAAGCGGGAGACGATGGATGGATGGTTAGATGGATGAAATGGTTGCTTTAACATTTTGGATGAAGAAAAGCAGCTTCTAACAAATGAAATGGTTTGCAAGAAGTGTGAGACGCCCATTTTTAAACTGCTAAAAAACACGTTGGCATTCTGTTAGCTGAGGCCTGTTTTAGGTTTTGACAAAGAGCAGAATATGAGGAGATCCCCCAAGTCAAGACTGAAACTGGATCAAGGGAAGTAAAACTGCTCTCCCAATAATAGAAAACAGTTTTGCTGGCTGCCGTGAGCCAAACTGTGTAAGACCACAAAATCACAAAATCACAAATTACACACCAGCAGGTTGGAAAAAATCCCAAAACATCTGTCTTGGCAAAGTAAATATTCTGGCATGCCTCACAACTAAAGATGTCAGCTATGCTGTCAAGGAAAGTTGTTTCAACATTCAATGTCCTTTGATGAATTTCCTGCACTCTTTGTTTCAGGCTTGGCATGGACTGCAAATCAGCAAACGAGGAGCACTTTCTTGTTTAGCCTGTCATCGAGGTTATTCTACTTTATTTTGTGCCTTCATTGAAAGAGCAGAATAAGACATATTCTGTTTTTCCAGTTTTTAACATATTAATATACGTAAATTAATTTGCACTCCATTTTAGTAACGTCCCTCAGTCAGAAACACAGAATGATTCTCGAGGTGCGCTGCCCTGTTTGGAGGCGCTGTTCAAATTAATTGACTCATCTCAGCCGCCCTCCCAGTATGTCTGCAGAGCCAGCAGATCTACAGAGGACGCCATTGCGGTTCTTCACTCTGCAGGAGCTCATCCTGAACACTGGTGAACGTACCTCTGAATGCGATTTATCGATTATCGTTTGCTCGTCTTTTAACACCATTACACTGAGCAGATTTGTTACTAAACATTGTGACAATGCGGGTTCGCTCCATGCTCCCATCCGACTTCTGGGAGCTCTTGAACCCGACACCATCAGTAATGTCACCGAGATGAGCTGACAAATGAGGACAATTCTCTAATGAAGCCAGGGGATAGTGTAAAAAGTGCCAAGGTGCTTTTATTATAATAAACAGTTGGGTCCAAACAAAAAGTGCATTGCATCACAATTCCAATAAATAAATCTGTAAAAAAAATCCAATAAAATCCGAGGTGAAAATCAGAAGTTGACATGCAGTTTCTCTCATCCCGATCTCAGCACACCTCCACCTCATCATTCTTCCCGGCTCTCCCATTGCTCGCGTAGCCGGCAGAGACCCAGCAGCCACAAGCTCCTTTCAGCCGACCTCCAGGCATCACAGCCAGACCGTCCGAGGTCGGCTCTCCTCTCCTCATCCTTCGCGCTCACATAGTCGCTCCTCAGATCCATCGGGAGGACACCTGCCTTCCTCACCCACTCCACCCGAACATTCAATGGGGTGTACTAGCCCCTAGAGCGCCACAGCCAAACGCTCCTTCGTGGTGCCCCAGCTCGTGCTGTCTCCTCCTTCCAGGTGGCCAGATTGTACCTGCTAAGACTGCTCTTTCACGTCCTCTAACCTCCATTTTCTTCTTCTTTTCCTCAATCCATACATCCATTCATCCATCCACCAATCCATCCATCCATCTGTCCCTTTTTCTCGATCCATCTATTTCCTTTCCTGCTGCCAGCCTGTCTCCATGGGCACAGTGCCTTAAATCACATGCCGCAGGAAGCCAATGAAGCAATTGAGAATGATCGCACCCCACACGTAACTCCCCGTGGTCATGCAATCACGCCCACGGAGATGGACACGGCTTTATGATTTAAAACCTGACCTTTTTTTTTTTTGAAGCCGCGGACCCGCTATTCCACAAACGGTGACACCTGAGGATGAGCGAGTGCTGTAGTTTGGGGATCTAGCAGACCATCACCATACAGTCATATTAGGTCCTCACCCTGCTGGTTAATCTTGTGTGCTGATCCCCTTCCTGTACTTACTCTACACTTCGGACAGTCCTGACTCACTCAATTAACACCATCGTTGTGTCGGAGGCAAACCTGGCATTAATGGGGCTGATCTCAAGTGGACGGGGTGAAAGAACGGCGCCACAGGGCAGAGCAGAGGGGAGCGGGTCCATCACGGGCTCCACAGGTTCTGCTGGACACTGAGATGCTTCGTGGCTACTGTTATGATCTCCCACTTTTATTATTTTTAAGTAAATTCCTATGCAGTCTGCACTGGGATTATATGGTTTTATTTTTGTCCAGAATCTGATTTGAGAAAGTTCATCATTTAATCCCATTTATGTGCAATGCCATTTTTCATTTCAGTGCCGCTATGCTGAGTTTCTGTTTCTGACGTCTCCATGGAGATCTTGCCCAGAATTCCTCAGGGATGCTCCTTTTATGGATAAGACCCCGATTCACTGTATTAAAAGCACATTATTTAGTCCTTCTGGTGTTTCTATTCCCCACTTTTGTTTCTGAATCTGGATTTTTCCGATTGCGTTTCATCTTTGATGAAAGATCTCCATGACTGCCGGCTTTGACCTTTGACTTATCGATTCTCCTTTTTACTGTTTCTTGCAAATCAGTGTAGCTGGGACGTGAGTCATTTACATTTATTTACTTGGCAGACGCTTTTACCAAACAGGAGAGATGGTGCACTTCAGCCATCGTTAGTTCAGTGCTGATGACTGGAGCCGTGTGGGTCAGCAAATGGAGCACTGGAGGCGTGTTGGAGCGTTGCTGGTCTTCTCTAACTATCGATATAAGTGTATTTATCGGTTTGATCTGCCTTACTTCATTATTACCTTTACAGATTATTTATTAAGGTCCTTACCTAAGCACAACATTTTGGACGCTGTTGGTTTGTTATAATGAAAAGCTCTATGTGCTTTGCATCCTAACTTGTCGATTGTTTCCTAATTCACCCCAAATCCATCTCGTTTATGACTATCAATGTCCTGGGAGATGGAGGCTCCCACAAGTTGTTATAATCGTCAACCTTAACCACAACAGGGTGAGGAGAAAAGCAGGCAGGCAGGTAGGCCTGGTCCTTGTGGTGCTCCAGTGCTGTTCACATACATGGTGGTCTGCCCGTCAGACAATCCATCATCCAGGACCCCAAAAGGCTCACTCGCCTGCATATCTCTGAGGTGACCCCTGAACAGGGATGGCTGGATGGAAATCAGAAACCCAGAATCCTCACAGTGTTGCCAGGTGAGAATAAGCCTTGTGGAGCAGACAGATAGCTGCATCCTCCCCTCCGGTCTTTGTCCAAACTGCAGTGGGTCCAAGTGGTCATTCACAAGGGGATTCATATAATCCAGAAACAGCCTTTCGAAGGTCTTCATGGCTTGGCTTTTGGCTATTTATTGGTGGTTTTGAGTCATTCTGTTGAAATCCTGATCCACTCATCTTCTCTCTGAGTTGAGTTTGTGTCTTTCATTTCAGGTGACGACTGCCTTACAGCCATCTTTGGGGAGACGGTGCAAATTCCCTGCTCTTTGAACACTACAGAATCCTTAAAGGCAGAAGACATTTCTGTCGAGTGGACAACAAGTGAAGGTCACATCGTTCATTCCTTTGTCAAAGGAGAGGATAAACTGGAACATCAGGACCTCCGGTTCAGAGGCCGAACGCAGCTCTTCACATCTGAACTGTCACGTGGTAACCTCTCGCTGAGCCTGTCAAACGTGTTATTCGCTGATGAAGGGGAGTTTAAGTGCAGTTACTACGACAGCAGAATCAGGGATGACAACAGCAAACCTCAATCTAAGCACTGCCTTCTAGTCGCAGGTGAGCAGACTGAGCATTTAAACCCATCCTGCGTGCTGTAAGCTTTGTGATCTTTAGTGGAGTCTCCCTCTTATCTACCCAGAATCTGAAATGATAAATCATAAATACAGAGAGTTCTTAGTAAACTTTACAATTTGAGTGGAATCTTTCCATTTCAATCTCTGTTGACGTGCTATCTGCTACCATTAAAGTGAAATAGCAAATGTAAAGGATAGAGACACGACAATGGAGGTGCGTCTTAGAGACGACTTTAGAGCAATCAGAATAAAACACATTTAATAATAATAATTCTTTGCATTTATATAGCGCTTTTCACACTACTCGAAGTGCTCAGCAATTGCAGGTTAAGGGCCCAACAGAGCAGAGTCCCTTTTGGCATTTAGGGGATTCGAACCGGCAACCTTCTGATCCCTAGCTTCAGAGCCACCACTCCACTAACAATTCAATGTTAGAGTAACGGGTGACATTACGTACTTAGGTATTCACAAAAAGAAAGAATCAGAAATAAAATCCATTGATGTGATAAGTGAGTGTTTGAGCTGTTGGAATGGTATGCGTGTTAGACATTATGTAATAGGAATTAGCCACGAAAACTAATACTTTGAGTGTATTAGGATCTTTGACCATTTAGTGTTACTATGTGAACAGTAGAGGAACATCTGCCTCAATATCCATGATTTAGTCGGAGATGCTCTTTAATAGATAGATAAACCCACAAGGACAAGCAGTTTGTGCCTTCACAGAAATAAAATGTCAGGGTAGTGCAATTTCTTCTGAATTTGTGGACCAATCTTCTGACATTCTGGCCAATAGGGCTCAGTGAATGTCTAATATCATGTGATCTTAGTTATATTCTTATCGGCCATGCTTGCTGTTATTGTAGAGGTTTACTCGCTCAAAATGGCCAAAGTGGTGTGAGGCCTTCAAAAACAGCCAGAGAGGCAGGCCTGAATCCCACCAGCCTGCACACTAAAGGCAGTCAGGCTTACACTCCAGTGGCTTAAAATGCTCTTCACTCTCAAAGTTCAAAGAATCTATTCTGTAAAGTCTCAAAATGGCCCACAAGGGAAGGGATCACCATCAACCCCTGGCTTGTAAAGGCTGAGGCTACATAAAATCTTAATAAAAGGATGATTTGTTGATAGAAATAGCAATATATAAGAAAAAGTACACAGGAGCAAATATTTAAATAAAAAGGACTTGCCTAGAAATTGAAATCTTATAAAATAAATTCAAGAAACAGTAGCAAAATGTCAAGAACCAGAGCAGCTTATGAGAACCACCTAAACTCACAGTTGCACATTTGAAATCAATAAACTGTAGTAGAGATTAAAGCACAAGAATGTAATGACCCTAAATTCATCACCTATACAACATGTCTTTGATCCTTAAACAAGGCACAAGTTTGGCACAAAAGAGCTGGGAGTCTCTAACGTAACCAATGGCGAGTAGAGCAGCACACGTGTCGTGTCTGCCTTGTAATTAACAGGCTGAGTGGTCCTGCACTCCGTGCCATTTTGCACTGCTGTTACTAGTCTGTGGTTCATTGGCATGTGTATATACTTCATAATGTCCACAATGCATTGCAATTCTTACGGTGGATTGAAAACGTTTTCAGACCCTCTCACGTTCTGCACACTTTACTATGTCGGAGATTTCATTTTAAATGGTTCTTTGTGCCATTTTTGCCCATCAGTCTACACTCAATAACCCACAATGACAAAATGAAGACATTTTTTTCAGAAACCTTTGCAAATTTGTTCAAACTCCTAACCTACAATCTCTCCTTCCTAGAGGCATTCAGACCCTTTGCTGTGGTCCTCCAGATTGTCCTTAGGTGTCTAACGTTTGCTTTACTTCTCTTTGAAGTGTGTCCAGGACTTGAGTCGAGTCCAGCTGTGCCACAACCTGAATTGACTGGGCATTGTTGTAAAAGTCCCACGTGTTTCTGTGTATTGAAGGTCCCACAACTCATACCACATATCAGTACAAAAAACGCAGCCATGAAGTCCAAGAAGCTCTCTGTCGATATTCTGAAACTAACTTACAGAGCAGCTCAATACATCGACACAGTGACAAAGTGATAGCCACTTCATTTGAAACTTGGCTCGACGTTTCACTTGCTACAGTTTGCTGTCACTGCCTAATGCTCTGCTTTGTCACCCTCATCTAGAGATATGCAGGTTGGATTACCGAGCCACTCTAAGCGTGTAAATGTGAGTAAGCGTGCTTGAGTGTGGACCTCTGTCCTAGATCAGCTCCTGCCACACTTCCAGTGACCCTGATCTGAATAAGCCTGTCAGAAACTCGGCGGACGACTGGGCACAAAACTCTAGCTATAAAGATGACGCCTCTATTGGGGCCATGTACGTGGGTATATTAAAAAGTGTTTACATTTCACCATCATTTCGACTCCCTCATTCAAATGTGTGACACTACAATCGAAATGATCGGAACGCACAAGTGACCGCTCACATCACTGCACTCATAAATCATGGATTTTGATTGCTGCACTAATTCGGCAGGGGATTAGAATAGCAATAACTAAAGGTATTTTAACCCTGAAAGAGAAGCAGGAGTGTCCTCACTTTATTTAGTTATGGGATGTTTAAATGGCAAGCACAATTTCTCAAAACTCTCATTGAAATTAAAACCCTGATAAGCATATTTAATAAAACTCTACATAATGAATTGTTAAAGGGGTGTACTTTTTAAAGATATTACCTAATCAAAAAATCATAGGCCTACTTACCTGTAATTGAGCCTGCTGCCCATTGATTAGTTTTGCCTTTTACTGCTATAGACATCACAGTTCAAATCCTGGGGCTTCATGTATAATATTGTGCATAGAATTCACACAAAAACATGGCATACAGACAAAAGTGGAAATGTGCGTACACACAGAAAAACCCAGTTGCATAAATCAGTACATACGCCAAGTTCCACACACTTCCCTTTTGTATACCCCAAGAAACATGAAATTTAACGCACGTGCACACACCTACAGCCCTACCTGACTCCTCCCAGAATTTTGCATATTTAAATGCAAATAAACAAACGTTCAGTGTTTGGTTAAAGGACAATGAAATTAGGCATGTGAAGAAAAGAAGAATTTCATTGGATGAGAAGTGTAGGCAAGGAAAAACGTAGCATTGGTTGGCTTATGCAGTGGTATAAGCAAAAAAAGTGTGGCGGAGGCACTCGAAAGTTCATGTTCAGAAAGTCACACTGTGCCTGAAATAAAAAAGAAGTGGTCAGATATCACAGTCGATGTGAAAAGGCGAGTCACAGCCCACCGTCTGCTTATTCTTTTTCAGCCAATATTACAGAAGCTGACCCCCATACCGAGGACGTGTATCCCCACAGTAAAGGAGCTGCTGTGCCCAGCACATCTTCTGGGACAGTAGCTGCACACACATGTCTGTCTCAGAAACTGCCAGGCGACCATCTGGCTGTGTGCTGATGGACTGTTCTGGAGTCACAAAATGCAATAGTGGATGCTGTCAGAGATGTGGCCAATGAGCTAAGGAATATAAGGGCTGTACTACTGTAGGTGACATTGACAACAAATTAAATGAATTGGTTAAAAAATGAATGCTGCATCCGATGACCTGTTTTTACATTCTGCTAATTATATTCAAACAAAGCTGTAATGCTGTCCGATTTTGCTGGATCACATTCATCATAATGCATCTCTTGAGGTACGGGCAAGCCATGAATGTGTGGCACATTAAGCAGGGTGCTATATGCCTGCACAATGTGACACACTTTCTGTGGACTACAGAGCATCACATTAATAGAGTGGAAGTGCCTTCTATTCACATAAGCAAATTCATTCTCTGAAGGAGAGTGTAGTGTCGGCGCCACAATGGATTGATTCTCTTTGAGGTGACTCGCTATCCTTAAAAGGACTGCTTACCTTTTGTTGCAATAGTTGGAAAAAAAGCCCCTGTGACTGTGCGGAGTTGCCTTTTTATAGGCTCTTCTGCTATAATTGATGTAATGGCAGCTCATTCTTTTGGCGATTCATCCCTGGCTGATGTCACTTGCCCAGTGCTGTTGCAATTGCAATGTGTGTTCAGCTGACTGCTCCTACATTTGGAAAACTGCACATTGCTGCGAATTGTGCTTTCATGTTTCCCAGTTCAACCATAGTGTAAGGAAATCTTATCTATCTGGATGACAAGTGGATAATACCATTCCATACAGCTGTGATGTTTGTGAAATACTCGATCAGTCAGCAAGTTCACGTTGATAAGCTCCTGTGGCTAAAAACCCAAGAGTGAACAGAACTTGCAAAGGAGCAGGTAGAGCACAATTCCTCAAGGTCTGCCAGTTCAGCACACAGTGCCAAGAGGAGAGCCCTGGGAAAATGAAATTGACTTAGAAGCCAGTCATCATCATTTCTAAAGATGCGCTCTCTTCGAATTCTTTCATTTGCGATGTCTAAAGCAGCTATGGTGGATGGAATAGTTTGGCCATTCCGTGCACCATTATATTATTACAGGATGAATACAATCAAGAGCCTTCAATTTATAATTTGTAATATGCATTTAATTTCGCTGTATTTGACGCTGGGTGCCACCAGTTTGCAAAACCACGCTGGAAAGTGCATATGCAAGGTGAGTGGCTACCGTGAGAATGTGCGTGGCTTTATGCCAAGTTTAGTTTTTTTACATCTTGAAGTGAGTGTGGAAATGGGCAGACGCACCAGTTATACATGAGGCCCCTAGACTGGGTAACTGTGTGGATGGAGTGTGCATGTCTCTTTGTGACTCCATCGTTTTCTCTGGGCACTCCAGTTTCTTCCACATCCCAGACAAGTGCATGTTGGGTACTTTAGTAATTCCAGATTAGCTCTGTTGAAGTGCCTGTGCCATTCCATTCATGCTGTTTTATGAATGATTCATTTTCATTTCCTTCAACCCAAATGTTGTGGGTTCTTTCTATTATCACTCACCCAAAATGCCCTCTTCACAGTTGTTACCGCACTAGAAAAAAAAATATCTGAATATCTTTTTCTTTCTAATAAATGTACAAAACTGAGGACCTAAGGATGTTGATGGAGGACGCAGGGACTGCAAGTATGATGCTGCTGGCTTGCAGTGGACACCCTAATATCTGGAGCTGTGCTCTTCTGCAACCAGAACCAAGATGGCCGTTGGCTTCTATCATATGTGAAAGATCATGAAGATTTTCTCTGATTTATTAACAGTTAATTGGTGAGGTTTGATTTTTCTGTGACACAGGGCCATGAGATTGATCCACTATTGTAAAACATTTTTTCTTAGGTTGTCTTTAAGAATTTCTTGTCCATCAGCCAGTCAGCGAGTCCATCAGGGACATGTAGCTTTATATTTATAGATTCTGTTTGCATGTTCTCCCCGTGTCTGCGTGGATTTCCTCCCGCAGTCCAAAGACATATAGATTAGGTGAATTGGTGATCCTAAATTGTCCCTAGTGTGTTCTAGGATTGGCTCCAGCAGACCCCCATGACCCTGTAGTTAGGATTATAGCGGGTTGGATAATGAATGGATGGATGGATGGTTGCATTAAAGTGTATCGGCTGTGGGACGCAAAGGTTTTCACTGCTCTAAAGCAATGATTTATTTTTTTTATGAATGGACACCAGAAACCCACCCAGCCTTGATTCGACTCACATGCCACACACACATAAAACAGCAATGTGGTCAACCAATGAAAATGATTATATAAAGTAAACAGTGATAGCAAACAATTAAACACATTATACAAATGCAAAGTGCCTCCCCAATAATCTTGGCGACAACAAACACTTCATAAATGAAACACTAAGCACTACACGATACAAGATAAATGATTAACACTTACGACAAAGTCCACACACAGACCAGTACAACGGATGGAGATGATGCTGAAAAGTGAACTGAGATGCCAAGTGAACAGCCTCCCGAATGTTATGAAAAGTGTTGTCCCGCCAAATTCCAGTTGTAATGCAAAGATCCTCAAATGTACCCCATCTCCAGATCCATCCATGACCAAATCACACAAGCAAGCAGCTACAGGACAAATGCATAACTCCAGAAAAATTGTAGCCCGAGGTGGTTGTATTTGTAATCCAACTGAGTGTGGAACGATGAAATAAATTGACACAGTTGTGATCCCCTAATCACGATTCTTTCCAGCAAACCCCGCACAAATCTGTATTAGCCCTGGGGATGATAGGAATTGCAGTCCACCTAGGTCTTGCTGATATAAGAGTTACAGGACAAACTTTATTATTTTGCACGCTGACTCTCAGAGCTCAATGCTCTCTGACTTATCCGAATCACAAATGAACACCAACGTCTTGTGCTTGTGCTCTTTAAATATCCAATGGGGCTGAAGTGATGGAACCTTCTGGGCTGAGCCAGAGTTGATGTCAGCTGTCTTTGTCGTCCAGGCTGTGGATGAAAAAGAATAGGAGTAGCAGTTAGGGACATTTTGTGGGTCACTTGGATGCTCCGAATTCAGGCAGATGCAACAAGTTACTGTATATAGCAGCGTTTCTCAACCTTTAAGTATTTGTGACCCAAGTTTTCATAACAGTTTTAATCACGCACCCCCTAACGTTTTTTGAAACACTAATAAAATGTATTCTTATATTTTTTGCTGCCAATACACCACTACAAGTTTAAAATTTCCCTACGAATAACAAAATTACACCACATATGGCAACATTCGTGCCCCCTTTATTGGGGTGCACCCCACAGTTTCAGAACCGCTGGTATGTACAGTTATATGCCAGCTGATATGCTTGTCTTACACAGACTGCAGACAGAAGTACAATACCAAGTGCTGACAACATCATAACAGATGATACTGGAATTACTCATTAGATCTGCACTTGCAGTAATCAGTGTGAACGGCCATGGAGGGGATTTATGAACTAAGAGTGAAAACTGTCACTGAACTGAGTGGTGTGAGGATTAATTGTTTTTGGGTTTTTTTTGGATAATAATGAACCAAATATCATAGACACAATCGAGCAGCACATTTTAAGTATAGATTGTGATACGGGAGGGCTCGCATGGCAGCACTTGCAGTACAGTAATAAATAATAACACAATGGTGCCTTTATTACCCAAATTTTGCAAAGGGTAAACAAATAGAAGTAAAACAACAAAACAAAAAACAGCCCCTTTGTCACCACATGAATGGAAGATGAACTCCCTGTGCGTTTGATGTGGTGGTTTGCCCACCAGAGAGGCCGCACCTCTGGTCACTCTCAACTCTGGTCTGTCTCACTTCAATCTGTTTAGTCTGTGCCTCCAAATTTTCCAAATCCAAACTCAACTTCACGTCTCTTCCTCAGTCAGGGGTAGCCCTACATTTGCTCTAGAAATGCCATGCTAGACCACTCTTTAGTGATCCTCCGAGGCAGCTCATATGCCACCTGCCTGTTTTTGCAGAGATGGCACAGTCCCAGATGTTCACTTAGAATTATGCTTGTGTCTATACCACCTGACTGTGTTACTAATGCCAGTTCTTCTGTCCGATGCCCTTCTGAGGCCATATTACAGGTGTGCAGCCCCTTTGATTGTTCCTCTCACTCTGCGGACAGTGTGGCTCCAGTTAAGTCATGGAAGTCACTTGTGGTAACTTGGGCCTGGTCGTGTGCCAGCCGTTGCCAGTTAGATGGGTTTAGGTGGGGAGATTGTGCTTCACTAATATGCTGGAACTGAAAAAAGAGGCAACAGATCTGATGGGTACATACAATATGAATGAGCTCAGCTTTCAGGAGGTGCTTGATTATGTCCCACATGATGGGCGAGTGATGAAACTGAAGGAAGTGGACATTCAAGGTGTAGCTGGTAGATGGGAGAACATTGACTGGAACACCAGAAACAAAGGGTTATGGTGTAAGTAACCTTATCAGAATAAGGTGGTCTTAGAAGTGCTATATAAATGTAAAGAATTATTATTATTATTAAGTGGTGTCCATCAGGGATCAATGCTGAGGTCACTGCTCTTTTTAATATACATGTAAATGATCCGGACAGGAATATAATCAATAAGCTAGCTAAGGCTGAAGATGAGACAAAACGAGATGGAAATGCAATTAATGATGTGGTATATGGCCAGCCGTTCATCCCGGCCAATACTCTCAGGCCGCTAGAAGGAGCCCTCCTTGCAGCATGGAAGTGCCCCGAATGCCAGCAGGGAATCATGGATAATGGAGTGTTTATTCACAACCCTGTTGGATACCATGGGGACCACCAGAGGACGCTGCAGGGAGGATCAAGGACTATTTTCCCTACACCCCGGAAGTACGTCCCAGTCACATGGACAGAAGAAATGACGTACTTCTGGGTTGAAGAAAAAAGGAGTTTTCATCTGACCAGGAAGTGTTGCTAGTAACATGGACAGTGAGAAGAGAAACACTTCCGGGTCAAGAACTATAAAAAGGACTGTGGGAGATCCCAGGGTTGAGCTGAGTCGGGAGGAAGGGTGGCAACGTGTCTGGGAGTGGAGGATTGTTTATTGATTAGTGTTTATTGATTATTGATTTATGAGTATTGTGGAGTGGTGGAGGGTGCTTTGTGCACATTATTGTCCTAATAAATATTATTATTGGACTTTTATCTGGTGTCTGGCGTCTGATCCGAGGGTCCAAAGGAGCAATAGCGCCCCCTATCTGTCACAATGAATAATATGGAATAATTACAGGGGGATCTGCTCAACATACAGACCTGAGCACATAAGTGACAGATACCATTTAATGTGAAGAAATGTAAAGTATTACATGGTAGGAAGTAATATGGATTCCTCAAAGGAGAGGAAGGTAAGACGGCAAGACCGATAAAATCTGCTTTAGTGCCAATTAGTATGAGTTCTGTTTGATTACAACTTACTTTTAAAAAGTTAAGCTCCATTGAATTTGGAAAGTTATGAGTCAGGAGATCTCTGATGGACATCTGCTTTTAACGCTCAAATAGATAATAATAATAATAATAATAATAATAATAATAATAATAATAATAATAATAATAATAATAATAATAATAATAAATTTAATTTATATAGCACCTTTCCCATGCTCAGGATGCTTCACAGAGTCTTAGAAAAAAAAAAAAAAAAAACAGCATTGTATGTGTAACATTGGATATGTTTTCCTGAAAAGAACAATGAAACAGATAACAAAGCATTAACTCTTTCAGGACTAATTCTTTTTCATTTTCTCCCAGGTCTGAATATTTTCCTCAAAAAACTCAGTTTTCTAAAAAGCATACAAAGCAAACACTAAATGCATTTAACATTAAACATAAGCTTACTAAGATCAGCTGTAACACGGCTTACATACTTACTACATACCTACTTGTCTAACCATTTCAATTCTGAAAGACACTTTCTGAAAACGATACAGCTACCTGCCTTTCATTTTTGATTTCCAGATCACTTGCATCAAAATCGAAGTTTGATAAGTTAGTCTGATTCAGCAGTAATATGCAAAAACACTGTCCACAGAGTATTTTGCTTTGAACGTTCGCTTTGCTCTTTTGCCCAACATCAATGCCATTCTACACGTTGTTTACTCTACGCTCCTCACACACACACACACACGCACACACACACACCCACACACACACACACACACACACACACACACAGGGATTCCATGTCAAGTCAATGAGTCTAACAGTCCTCCAAGCAAAGAGTGTCTATCTGTAACGTGATGGTGAGTTTGTCAACATCTACAGCTGATTATTACCTTCTACCTTGGATGTTAACTAAAGTCAACATCCAACCTCGACCCCTGCTGTCAACAAAAGTCGACATTAGCCCTAAAAGAGTTAAATAGAATAAAGAACAATAAACCAGAGTAAAATACTAAATTCAATACTAAAAGAAAAACTTAAGAAATAGCCTGATTTGTGATATAACAGACACACAAATGATCCTGAACACCTGGACAGAGAGGTGTGAGTATCATCTCTGTAAAAAATGATAATAAAGTCCGACTCTCCAAAACGTATGGCCAATGACAAGCATGGCAATACAGAAAGGCACGGAGCCTCGAAAAACTTGCTGCGAGACCTGCTATTAACAACATGGACCGATTTTTGCCTCTCAATTTGAAAAGATCTTCAAATAAAATCTTCAAATGGCCTCGCTTTTTGTTAAAACTTTTCTTATATTTATTTTTTTTCTTTTTTAAATGTAAAGGACTCAGTATAAAAGATGAGTCGAGTGTTCCCTGATAAATTCATGTGTCTGTCTCATACTGCAGGCTTGGTTCTTTTAAATGTGTTTCTGTCCCTTCAGATCATTACTCTGTCCCGATTGTTTATGGGCCATCTGCTGGGTTAAATAAGAGTGAAGTCAACTTTACCTGTAAGTCTACGGGGGGACACCCTGAGCCAAAGGTCCAGTGGTCAGTGAATAAGAAGCCACTGGAGGACTCAAGACGAGTGAAGACAACAGTGAGCAGAGACAGCATTGGTCTGTACAATGTGACCAGCGTCCTGACTGTGAATGTGACAAGAGACGTGTCTGTGACCTGCACTGTCGAGAATGAGAGACTGAGAGAGCGGAGGACGTCAGCTGAGATTCAGTGTGAGTTCACCTTGTATGAAAGTCGCAGAGCAAAAAAAAAAACTTCCCCCAAATCAGGTGTGTGATGTTTGCTTTGCAATGCTCTTCAGTTGTAGTGAAGGTCTAACATTATGACGTGAGCACACACTACGTGAGTAGTACGTAAAGGCTTATGCATCAGTCATGGCTGATACTGTATAACAGCTAATTCACTTTAATAGTGGTGATACTCCAGAACTAGCGATATTTAGTAGTTAAATTAAAATACATATCATTATCCAATGGAGTATGTACAGTATGTTGCATGGCTCATGTAGTGTGTATCAAGTATAATGAATGATTTGTATGTCACTGTCTTACAGAATAGTCCTGACCTCTTTGATCTGGTTATGGATGTGTTGACTCCTCAGGGGATCAAAGAGCAATCCCCCAAGGGTGCAGGCTTTGTGCTGATGACATTGGGTTGTGTAGCACCAGAAAGGAGGAAGTGGAGAGGAAGTTGGAAGAATGGAGAAGAGCTTTGGAAGACAGAGGGTTAAAAATAAATAGAAAGAAGAAGAAAACAGAATATCTGAGGTTTAATGATGAACCAGATTCAGAGTTAAGCCTTCAGGGAGAGAAACTGAAAAGAATGGAGAAGTTGAAATATCTAGGATCAGTGGTAGCCCAAGATGGTGTATTAGATGTAAAGATAACCCACTGAGTGCAGTGTGTATGGAATAATTGGAAGAAGGTATCAGGAGTATTGTGTGATTGAATAATTAAGGTGAAGGTTCAAGGTGAGGCATTTAAGATGTGTGGAGCTGCAGGAGAAGAAGACGTTGCCGGTGGTAGAAATGAGAATGTGGAAGTGATGTGTGAAGTTACGAAAAGGACAGGATAAGAAATGAGGCAATGAGAGGTACAACAAAAGTGGGAGAGACACAGAAAATTAGGATGAAGGGGTATGGACAAGTGATGAGGAGAGATCATGAATACATGGGGAAAAGAATGATGGGAATGGAAGTCCATGGGAAGAGAAAGTGAGAGGGGAGGCCAAAGCGGAGGTGGATGGAGAAAGTCAAAGAAGATCTGAAGGAGAAGGGCTTGAGTGGAGAGGAGGTGCAGGACCGAGGTGTCCAGAGGAGGTTGATCAAGCACAATGTCCCCACACAGAAGTGAGAACAGAAAAAGAAGAAGAAAAAGACTGTTATTATCCCATCATGCAGACCTTTAGTTGATTTTTAAAAAATATTTCTACATAGAGTTAGCTGTTACAATGAATATTACAAGTAATATGAGGCGTAGAACAAGACACTTGTTTTCCAAATGTAAACATCCTGAAAAAAGTAGAAACAAGGCAAGAGCTGACACCATGAAGTGTGGCACCTCGAAGAATACTGAGGAAAGGACACTGGAAGAGTGGAGAAGAGCTATGGAGGACAGAGGCCTCCCACTTAAGATTAGTGGGGAAAAGACAGAATATCTGTGACTGAATTCTTTTGAAGCGGGTGTCGACTTATAACAACATTCAGCAGTGCCTTCACGCCAGTACATGAATGCATTCAGCACTACGATCAGCTTATGGTGGTACATCACTTCCATTTTTGATCACCAGATGACATGCATCAAAACCAGAGTGCGATAAGTCAGCAATAATACACAAAACTTTGCCTACAGAGTATTTTGCTTTGCACATTCGCTTCGTTCTCTTTACAGATCCGCCTTTAGCTCCAGCAGCTGCTCTTCTGGGCATTCCTGTCGGCCATCGAAAAAGTATTCAGCATTCAAAAAGTTAAGGGGCAGGAACAAGATGGAGAAGTTAACCTCCAGGGAGAAACCCTTAAAAGAGTGAAAAAGTTCAGCTATCTGGGATCAACAGTAACAGTGGTTGGAAAGCGAGATGTTGAATTAAACCACAAAACTGGAAAAGGTGATCAGGTGTGTGATGTGTCTGAAGAATTAGTGCAAGAGTGAAGAGTAAAGTGTATAAACAGTGAGTGGTCAGACCGGTATTGGTGTATGGATCAGAAGTTCAGGCAGTTCAAAAAGGGCGTGAATGGAAACTGGATGCTACAGAATTGAAGATGTTGACATGAATGTCAAGGAATAACAAAGCTTGATAAGATCAGACATGAGGGAATTAAAGGCAGAGTTTAAGATGGAAAAAACACACAAAGAAAATACTGGAAAGAAGGTTAAAGTGGCTATGGGCATGTCATGAGAAAAGACGTGTGGGAAGAAGAATCATGGATATGGAGGTGTGAGGACGGAGAAGAGGACAACCAAAGAGAAGGTGGAGGGACTGTATGAAGGGGGATCTAAGGCAGAAGGCAATCTCCGGTGAGAAAGGGTACAACAGATGAGAATGGAGAAGGCCAGTTAAGTATAACCACCCCACATGAAAGTGTGAAGAGCTTTCAAAGAACATTAAGATTGGGAGAAAAATGTGAGTCAAAAGCCAAGTGAAGCTAGTAACCAAAAAGTCAGTCCAATCCTTTGCCAAAACCTAAATCAGAAACCAAACATAAGAAAATAATCTGAGAAGTCTGTAAGCATCCGAAAGCAAAACACGACACATGTAAAGTATTTTTATCCAAATCTCAGATGTTCAAGGATTGCAAGGAGTTGAGCTTCCATATCGTCAAGCTGCTGAAGTCAGGCGCTGCAGCTTCTGGCCCGATTACTACACCAACATGGCACCACAGAACAGCAGTGTCAATATTTGCACGCCAGGTCACTAACCAGCAGTGAAGCTATAAATCACATCCCCTCTGTATAAGGTTGGGAGCGCACTGATAACACCCACCACACACCGAACTACCTGGATTGGGACCGATTGGAGCGGGTGACACCTCAATGCCACACACTGCCAACAACCCCTGTAAGTTGGAGGACCTGCTTGCAGCTTAATATCATACCCAGGACAAAGCAAGGTTAAGGGCCCAACGGAGTGGAGTCACTTCTGGAGTTTATGGGATTTGAACCGGCAACCTTCTGATTGCTATTGCAGATCCTTAGCTTCAGAGCCACCACTCCAATTGTGTCCATAGAGGCAGACACAATTACATTCTGACCTTTCCTTTTAACTTTTCTAAATAGAACTATGAAGTCCTCTTTAACACCTCAGATTGCTACAAAACAATATCATTAGTGTCAACATGCAACAATAAGGGCCTATAAAGTCCAATATAGCCTGTATATCGGACACCTTCACCCCTTGGTGGCATTTTACTTTACCTGTTGGGTTATCATGGTTTGGGATTCTAACATTCTGTAGTATGGAATCACCAATTATGGACTCTTTATTTTTCTCGGCTTTGACAGATGTGCTATTCTGGGTCTTAATTGGTGACCTGGGTACTGATGTCTTAGTCCCCTGTCTCACTGTTACCTACTCATGCTGCTTTTCGACAGACACTGACTGCTGTGGAGCATGGAGGGACTGAAGACAAATTGTTTTTGGTTTGCCTAATCCTGATCAGGTCCGTAACGCAGTTCTCCAAAGTGCATATTTTCCTGACCCACTCTAAGTTTCTGTACTGTCACTTAAAATATTTAAGCTGTACTTGGTGCAGGATATACAACATACAGCATAAACGCAGCCCCCCTAGGCAGAGAACAAACTGAACTTATTTTCAGCACTGAGTTCATGATTGTCCTGGTGTTCCCAGTTGTTTCTGTGCATTCAGAGTTCAGCTTTCACCTACTCAAGTGTCAATTATAATTTTTTGTTGTGCTAACAGATTTGATTACTTTACTAATTACTTTAGTGAACTTTAATTTTATTAATTGTGGACACCACTAGTTGTACAGAAGGCCTAGCAAGCCGTGAGGGCCCCATTATGCCACCATTCTAACACTTTGGAGTGTTTCACCTTTGCGCTGACTGTGTGTTTACTGTGTTTCATTTACAGATCAGATTAAAGACCACGAGTCAGTGCAAGACCACGCTAATGCAACGAATGTGGTGATCAAAGTGCTGGCAACGGGATTGCTGATTGTGGGGTTTGTGGCTCTGAGCTGTTGGATTAAGAAGACGTGTCAAAGCCATGCAAGACCTGGTATGTTCAACTTAAAACAAGCTGCAATTTTCAGCTTCTTCAACGTCATCATGAGACATTATAATCACTCATCACACATGAGCTCGGCCTCATTCAGAAGAAGTCAGCACACATCTTCAGTGTCTGTCTCTCTGTCAGTCTTTCTGTGAGAAGTTTCAGCACTGCTCAGTGTTATTGTGCAATACTAGGAGGTCAAAGATTCACCAGCAGCCATTAAGGGGCCTCATAAAGATTGTGTGTTTCCAGCAAAGTCTAGATTTGTGAGAATTCTTGAGAAAAGACAAGCAAAATGACCCCTTTTATTGGCTAACTAAAAAGATTACAATATGCAAGCTTTCGAGGCAACTTAGGCCCCTTCTTCAGGCAAGATGTAATCTTGAGAAGAAGAATTCTGGAGAATTCTGGAGAAGCCTGGGTTGAACTTCTCAGCTTTGGACTTCCTTCTGTAAACAACTTTAATTCTTCATTATGCTCTTCTCATTTTTTAGGCATCTGAATGCTTTTATGTTATCATTTTTCTGTACCAACAGGAAACAATAATGTCAATCAGGAAAGAATAAAAAACGAACAAGATGAAGCTCAAAGTCCTCTGAGCAACGTGAAGGCTGAAGGTAATTTTAAGCAAATTGATTTAAACAAATCATTTGAAACAAACCGCCTCCCAGTGGTTGGCTGCACAGCTTTGAGGTTTTCATCATGAAATCTCTGAATTGTGCTTTTATTAATCTTCATGGTGTGGCATTTCTGGTGCAACGCTGTCTCTCCAGGTGGGTTTTTCTAGATTGCTAATATAAGCTTAATGGCACAAGCTAAGCATAAACATAAATGCTGGTAAATACGATTGTAAAAATCACCATGCGGCTGAGAAATTGGGACATCATAGCTTTAAGGCTGATGACTGAATGGACTCCTCAGTCACCAAGCCTTTAATGTTCTTTTCTTGACATACCTTGTTGTCTTTTATGCATGATATTTTGGGGTCAGCCATTGTACAGCAGCCAGTGGAGTGGTTTTCATGTTAAGGGCCTTGCTCAAGAGCCCAACAGAGTAGGATCCCTTCTGGCAAGTAATGGCATTTGAACCTTCCAGATACCAGTGCAGATCCTTAGCCACCGAGTTACACTTATAGACAAAGTAAGGCACCACATAAAAGCCATTCCTGTATAAATATGGATTGTACGTATATGGAATTGTTTATATTCTAAAATGAATTCTGTGTAGTGTAGATTTACAAAGAAATACAATCAATTAACATCAAGGAATAGTTTCATTATGAATGTTAGGAAGACTAAGAAGTACTTTCTGGTTGATTTGTCACTCCTTTGAATGCAGTGATGGGTGCTCCGTGAGTCTGTCCTGCAGAGGGCTTCACCTCAGTAAAGTGTGCTGGCGTGAAGTCACAACTGGGCAGCAGGCCGGGGAGCGACAGATACATTACGTTACGCTAAGATAGGTGGACAGAGGAGAGTAATTTGTGATATACTCTGGAAACATCAGCTAGGTTAGGTTCAATATGTTAAATACAGTGGTTATTTTCTTTAAATCATATAATAAGCTTCTTTAAACTTCAAGAAACAAGTTACAAGTGATTGAACCTGTCCGAATCTTTACTCCCTCTTGAAGTGACACATAACAGGGAGTTCATCGCTACATAGTTTAGTAGCAAGACTGCTTCGTTTTGGTCTTTTGAGGAGACCAAAATCATTTCTTTTGCAGTATACATAGGATTATAAATATCAAGTCATAAAATTGAGACAAAGCTGTTTAACTCAAGAGGAAAGTTCTGCATTATTGCTAAGCTGGGAAATGACGCATTGATGTCACTGCTGTGAGAGAACGAGAGGTTACCTACTGCTCCATGCGAGATGATGGAGAACATCACCACGACTGTGGATTTGTATTGCCATCATTTGATTGAAATACATCAGCAAACATAGTGCTGTGATTAAAATGGAGCCTGGCCAAAAAAGAACAATTAAGCCAACCGTTAATGTACAAAAGGAGAGGCACAACCCGTAATAGGAGCATAAAAATATAAATTGAGCAAGTTAAGGCAAAAGCTAATGAAGATTGAAAGTCTGGTGGAAGATGATGGCATGTAGACACTGTGTCATCAATATGACCTAAACAGTTCTTACAGCTACATGTTGAATTTTGTGACATCAACGATACCCTAAAACTACAGTAAATATGTCTTAAGAAGATCAAACTGAACTGCTTGATCCAAGTTTAAATGCCGCTTACTAAAATATCTAATACACTAAATTGTGATAAGGAACACTTATAACTTGAAAAAAACAGCAAACTCAGTTTACAAACGTACTTGAATGTTACTCCATGTCGACATCTTCTTACCCTTTGAGTGGCCATTGATTGTCGTGATACGACAAACATGAGATATCAGACAGACGAGCCTCTCTTGGTGTTCCTCATCAGCCTCCTCCAAACAGCTCAGTCCTGCACCTCCTCACCAGCCAGATCTTTTCCTTCAGATCTTCTTTGACTTTATCCATCCACCTCCACTTTGACCTGCCTCGTTTTCTCTTCTGCTGTACTCCATCACTTTTTTGCTCACAAATTTTTTGTCTCTCCCTTTCGCGTGTCTGTCCCACTTCATTCTCCTTTCCTGTATTTTCTTAGATTTCTCTCCCACTTTTGCTGTACCTCTGATGGTCTCATTTCTTATTCTGTCCTTTTTTTGTAACTCCACACATCCATCTCCACATTTTCATTTCTGCCACATCCAACTTCTTCTCATGTGCTCCTTTTACTGGCCAAGTCTCAGCTCCATACATCATTGGTGGTCTTAAATGTCACACCTTTGATCATCACCATAATTCTTCAATCACAGAATACTCCTTATGCCTTCTTCCAAAGGTTCCATCCACTCTGCAGGTTATCTCTGCATCTCATTCTCCATCTTGGCATACCACTGATTCCAGACCTTTACATTTATCCATTCTTTTCAGTAGCTCTCCTTGTAGGCTGACTTCTTTTTTTTTCTTTTTTAATTGAATTAAGTTGAAGAAAAAAAACATTAAATATAATCAGGCCTCACAAATAGAACAAAGGTGATAACATTCCATCCAATCAGGTCAAACTTAACAAAACCGAATTCAACCCTCGGCCTAAAGAAAGAGAGGAGAGCCAACAGTTAAGAGCAACACTTGAGAAACAAGTGTGAGGGAAGAATGTCCATTTCCCCAAAGTAAATGCTTATTGTAAATGTATTAATTAGATCCTGTCATATTTTAAAGTTTTGAACAGATCCTCTAAGTGAGTTTCCAATTTTAGATAACACATCAGTTACCCACTGACTTAAGAGGTGAGTTAGGATACTTCTAGTTGAGCGAGACAAGTCTACATGCCAATAGTGTAGTAAAGGCCATGACAGTTTGTTTGTCCTTCTCCACTTTACGCCCCTCTGTAAGCCCACCAAACACAGCTGTTAGTGGGTTAGGACGGATTGGGACACCAAGGCTGTCTGAGAGGCATTTAAAGACTTTGGTCCAGAATGATGTAAGTTTGGTGCAGGCCCAAAACATGTGACCCAGTGAGGCTGGAGCTTGATTGCAGCGTTCGCAGGTTGGATCTTGCCCTGGAAACACTTTGGACAATTTCAAGAGAGACAGATGCGCTTGATATATAATTTGGAGTTGAATAATTGTATGCTTTGCGCATATGGAGCTTGAGTGAATTCTGTGCATTGCTGCCTTCCACTCCTTTTCTGAGATATTGAGTGAGAGATCTTTTCCCAATGTCCTCTTGCATCTTTGAAAGGGAGGGACTGTAAAATGGTCCTCAAGACTGATCAATATCTCTTCTGGAATACAAATAGGTGGAAGGTGAGGAAAATTGGGCAGATTTTGTTTAGCAAAGATTATAATTTGGAGACAGTGGAAAAAATGTGTTGATGGGAAACTAAATTTAGAGTGTAATTTTTCATAGGATGCAAAGACGTTATTTATATACAAATTTCTAAATGATTTAATCCCATACACTTTCCAAACATTAAAAAGTGTGTAAGTTTGAGAGGGTGGTAAAAGGTGGTTATCATGTAGAAGTGCCACAGATAAGATATTCTCTAACTTAAAATGCTTCCTACATTGGTTCAATATTCTGAGTGAGTGAAGCATCATTGGGTTGTTAGTACATTGGTGATAATTTATATTTACTAGCGAACCCGCGGCGTACAATACGCCGCAAAATCAGGCCACTTTTTTAATGATTTTTAAGCACAGGGAGAAAATGAATATTTGAAAAATCGGTAGGTGCTCGGGCGCAGAGGGCGGAATGGGAGGAGAGGGGAAGGACGCCCATTCCGCCCTCTCCGTCATGCTAGTCTGCTGATTTCTCGTTTAGTATGCACTGCCTGCTCATGTGCCCACCCCCAACTCAGCACCTGTGAGTCACGTAGACTTTTCATTGTTCTTTGCCGTTTTGGCTGGTTTTCTATATATAATCCACCAGGGCAGGGCATGTCAGGGCAGGGACGTAATCAGTGTGAGCATTTGACCCGCTAGCCAACCCACGGTGTAGCATACGCCGCATAATTATGTATTGATGGGTGAACACTTCCTGAACGACACAGTTGTCCAAATAGAAGTGAAAACAAAATTGAGCCCAGTGCATTCTTTAACTGCCTTGTAGCACAGTGGTAGTGTTGTTGCTTTGCAGTAAGGAGACTGCAAGATTTTGGGTTCGCTTCCCGGTTCCTCCCTGTGTTGATAGCGCTTTGAATACTGAAAACACCGGTATATCAATGTAATGAAGTATTATTAATATTATGTGTCCTGTGCTCTCTCTGTCGCGCGCGTGCGTGCCTGTATGTATGTATGTGTGTGTGTGTGTGTGTGTGTGTGTGTGTGTGTCACTCGCTCGCTGCACGTGTTCCTGCAGGCATACGAGTAAGTGAATGAAAAGATGGAACTCTGGAGATAGCAACATACAACTGTCTGTGACTGAACAGTGGTTTTGGCAGATACATGCACATGTTTTTGAAAGTTCGGCCCTGTGCCTTATTAATTTGTCATCGCAAAGGCCAATCTAACAGGAAATTGTCTTCATGTTAAAGTAAAACGCAAATTATCCGTGACAAACAAACTGTTTTACACGCTGCATAGCAACCCGCGGCGTAGTATACGCCGTATAATCACGCCGCTTTTTTAATGTTTTTAAGCAGAGAGAGAAAATGAACATTTGCAAAATCCGTAACGCTGCTTTCAGTAAGTACAATGCACACGCGTTTAATTTGTCGGCCACTTTTTGCCAGCCGTCTTTTCTGGTTTGGGCTGCTTTTATAGTGTTACCGCTTGTGCATATTAAATCTTGAAATCCTTTGAGTAACTAATTAACTAACTAACACCCGCACACACACAGCTTGTGCGAAAAAAATGCGCCCGTTCTTTTATCATTTTGTTGCAGCCTATCAAAGACTTGGTGATCATGTTTTCTAGACTCAATATACATTGGGTTTTCACTCAGCGCGGGGATGCACATTCATCTCGGATTATTACATACAGCTAGTCTGCTAGACTAATGTGCTACACGGCTGCGTTTGAAAAACCGACTTATCCCAGATGAGTTTCACC